>NW_027205998.1:0-207500 GCF_024711535.1 Dipodomys merriami
CCCCACCATCCCTTTCTTCCCATCTCTACAACTACACTCCTCCCCACTCTGCCTAAATTGTAAAATTCGCTTTTCAATATACCGTCTTGTACATCTTATTGTTGCAATGGGTCAACCTGTATCCTTATTTCAACAATTTGTTTTATCCCTTCCCCTTCACAAATTACACCAATATCAAAGTGATAACAGGGGTTATACCGTGGGGGAGGAACATACAAAGCAACAACATATTACCGTATAAATGTCAGAAACAATAGCAAGCAAGAAAAAAATTACTTGTGTCCTTATCTTGGGGTCATTTCGCTTAACATCATTTTATCTGACCTTTTATGCTTGTCTCAGATATATATTAGTTATTGCAAATAAGGGAAACCATGGGACCTATGTTTTTTGGGCCTGGCTTACTCCACTTAATATAATTTTTTCCAAGTCTTTCAATTTCCTAACAAATGGGGAAATGCCATTCTTTCTGATGGGCATAGAATTCCATTGTGTATATATTCCACATTTTCTTGATCCATTCATCTGCTGAGGGGCATCTGGGTTGGTTCCAGATCTTAGCTATGGTAAATAATGCTGCAATAAACATGGATGTGCTGGTAGCTTTAGTGTGGTCTTGTTTGTTAACATTTGGGTAAATGCCCAAAAGTGGGATTGCTAGTCATAGGGGAGCTCTATATGGAGTCTTTTGAGGAAACTCCATACTGCTTTCCAAAGTGGTTGATCTAGTTTACATTCCCACCAACAATGCAGTAGGGTTCCCTTCTGGACACGTCCCCTTCAGAATCTGTGTTATTAGATTCTTTATTATAACCATTATAACTGGAGTGAGGTGGTATCTCAATGTTGTTTTGATTTGTATTTCTTTTATGGCTAGAGACGTTGGACATTTCTTCATGGGTCTATTGTCCATTTGTATTTCCTCTTCAGAGAAATTTCTCTTTAAGTGTTTAGCTCACTTATTTATTAGGCAGTTGTTTCTTTGAAGATTTGTTTAAAAAGAAAATTCATCTTATGAAATGGTAGTCTTTAAATACAACACATTAATAATATCATAAAAATTATTATTGTTGTTGTTGTTGTTGTTATTGTTATTATCATTATTATTTTCTCATGGGGATTGAACTCTGGGCCTGGATGTTGTCCTTGTACTTTTCAGCTCAAGACGAGTGCTCTACCACTTGAGCCACAGCGTCACTTCTGGTTTTCTAATGGTTAATTGGAGATAAGAGTCTTAAACAGTTATGGGAAGTTGGCTCAGTGGTAGAGCGTTTGCCTTGCATTCATGATGTCCTGAGTTGAATTCCTCAGCACCTCATAAGCAGAAAAAGCCAGAGCTGAGGAGCTGAGGGACAGAGCCCAACCCAGAATCCAAGCCCAGGTCTTATATAAAAAGTCTCATGAACTTTCTTGCTGGTGCTGGCTTTGAACCATGATCTTCAGATCTCAGTCTCCTTAGTAGCTTGCATTATACCCTTGAGCCACCAGTGCCAGGCTAAAATTATTTTTTAACCATAACTACACTTCCTTTTATGATAATATGGCAATTGGTATATATAATGTTGTTGTTGAACCTGATGGCCTCATGTTCCAAAAATGCAGTTGTTTTTGTGCACAGTCTAAAAACCGTATTTCATCCTGTGTTCAGACACTTGCCATTCTGAGATTTGCCTTTTAATTCTTTTAAGCATTATTATTTAAAAATAACATTTGTTTTACTTTAAAATTCAAGCATGCCAAAATGGTTAACATAGAATATAATTGCTAGTCACAAGTGGCTCATGTTTTTAATAATAGCTGCAAGGGAGGCTGAAATCTGTAGACTCTCATTTAAAGCTAGATGGCTAGAAAAATCTGACACAATTTTATCTGATTAACCAACCAAAATACAGGTGTAGAGATGTGATTCAAGGGGTAGATTAATTACCTTGAGCAAAAACAACAAAATTACTAAGAGGTCTATTTCAAACTCCATTTTGAACTTATGGCAAAAGTGCATGCATGCACATATACACAAATACACACACACACACACACACACACACACACACACACACACACATAAACACACAAAACACATTTCTCTTATAATCTCATCCTTTACTAGTAATAAATGCTATAAACAACATTATTTTCTCCAAAATTTTCAGATATTAACCTAAATATATACATAAGATAATATGTAGTTTTGCTTTTCTGAGTACTAATGTAAGAGAACATTCTCCTTCATTTGATGCAAAGGCACGGGTACTTTTTTGTCCTTAACCTATCCTCAACCTTGAGGGTTCCTACCTATACTTTCAAACCTAAAAACTAAGGAGACATCAAATTCTGTCTTCCTTCGGCCCTCCTTTGATGTCATCAGATCTGAACTCTAGAAGACACTTTGCTTCTTCCAAACCCTTAAGATTTGGATTAAGTCTGGATTTTATATTTAGACAAAAAGACTGGTTGTAAAAAGTATAGTCCTTATGTAAATCACCTTGACAATAAATAAAATAAAATGGATGCCAGAGCTGGAATTTCAATAAAAATCTGATGAATGCTAAAGCTAAGAGGATAAATATGGTACTTCACGGCTATTCAATGTGGGTGCAGAGAACGTTTTTCATTTACAAGGAGATATCAACGAGTCTTTCAATATGGTGATAACATTTCAATATGGTGATAACATTTCAATATGGTGATAACATTGTATAGGTTTACACACCACTACTAGGTACAGATGCTCCAAATCACATGGATATATAAACTTTGTTTCTTTTTTATATACTAATAAAAAAGAAATGTAGTGATAAAATATTTTTACACATTTTATTCTGATTTTCTTTTTTCTTTTTCTTTTTGCCAAGGTAGGGGCTTGAACTCAAGGCCTGGACACTGTCCCTGAGTTTAGTTTGCTAAAGGCTACCACTCTATCACTTGAGCCCCAGCTTGGTTTCCAGCTCTTTCTTTCTTTTTTTTCCTTTTTTATTTTTTTTATTTTTTTTTATTGTGAAAATACAGATCATAGTGGTTACGATTACATGGGCAAGATAATGAGTACATTTCTTATCAATCATTGTAGCCTCCTCAGTTGTTTCCCCTTCCCATCCCTTTCCATTCTCCCCCCCCCACCCCCACTACCCAATCCTCCCTGCCCCACCCCGCACCAAAGTTTTAAAGTTCGTTTTCGACATAACGACTTGTAAATCTCATTTTGCAATGGGTCCACCTGTATCCCTATTTAAATAATTTGTTTTTCCCCTTCCTCTCCACAAATTATACTGACATCAGATACAGTGAAAGCAGGGGTTATACTCTGGGGGAGGGATATACATAGCAACAGAGAAATAATCTTATAAATGTGTTAGAAACAATCACATGAAAGGAAAAAAACATTTGAATACATATCTTAGCTTTTTCTATTTATGTATTACTGAGGAATGAAACCTAGGGCTTCATGCACTCTACCATTAAGCCATATTCCTAGCCCTCATACTGATTTTCTATGAATTAGGTCAACAGGATTCATGTGAACAGTTTCCTTGATTTTTATTTTCTCTTATTTTACTTTTTGTGCCATTAGAAAAGTTTAAATTTATAACCTAATACTCTCACTTGGCTTTTTCACAGAAGGCTGTCATTCTTGCTTTCATGATTAATTGGAGATAAGAGTCTGATGGGCCTTTCTGACTCAGTTGGCTTGAAATATTGATCCTCATATCTTAGTCTCCTGAGTAGCTAGGATTCTAGGCATGAACTACATAAACTGACACAAAGCACTTGCATTAACTTCAACACAGAAATGCTGGTTGACTTTAAAAATTATTGTTTGGGTTGGGGAGTTACAAATTTGTTAATAGATTTTTTTTTATACAAGAGTCTCTCACTCTCTCCCTTAGGCTGGTGTCAAACTCTAGATCTTCATGAATTTAGCTTTCTATATGCTGTGATGACAAGTATGCACAATCATGCTTGGCACAGAAACAATTTTTAATAACAAATTGGTAAATCAGAAAGCTCCACATTTTCAAATGTAAAAAATGACATGCCAAACCAGGGCTTCCATGTAGAAGTTGCAGATGTCAGAGACAGATTTTTCTTAGCAGATTGGGAAGTAACATTTATGAAGAATGTGTGACTTGGCGTTGAATTTTAATTGAGCTCTTTGCACAAAGCTGGAAGTCATGAAGAAGGCTAAATTCTGGGAAACCCTTGTTGTTAGAAGATAACCCTTATTATTGGGAGATATCAGAGATCTGAGTGGCACACATTCGTAATCCTTGCCTCTCAGGATGCTGAAATCTGAGTATTGGGGTTCAGAGTTAGTCTGGGTAGGAAAATTGGAGAGACTGTATCTTCCAGCTAACTAGCAAAAAGACAGAAGTAGAGCTGTTTCTCAAGCATTAGAGAGTGAGCAATAATATGCTCTGAGTTTAAGCCCAATATTAGCACCCAAAAATGAAAAGCATGCTGAAACAGAGCAAAGGAAAGGACATGGTCATTTTTCTAGGAACTCAAAAACAAGAAAATATGGTTGGGTAATTACACCTCTAGTTGTCTTTCGATTAAACAGCACACATTAGTTGTACAAGAGGGAAATTGTGGCCTTTCCAGTGGAGGATACAATGTATCAAAGTCTCACATCCTCCATCACCCCTTTTACTTCCTTCCTTCCCAGTTTTTTTGGGGGTCCGGTTGTGAGGCCTGAACTCTGGGCCTGGGTTCTGTCCCTCAGCTCTTCAGCTCAAGGCTAGCACTCTACCACTTGAGCCACAGCACCACTTCCAGCTTTTTTTCTGCTTATGTGGTGCTAAGGAATCGAACCCAGGGCCTCAGGCATGCAAGGCAAGCGCTCGACCACTGAGCAACCTTCCCAGCCCTTCCTTCCCAGTTTTGTCTCCATAAATCCACTAAAAAGCTGGAAGTGGAGGGGTAGCTCAAGTGATAGATTGACAGCCTTGGTTAAAAAAAAATTAAGGTTTATTACCCAGTCCTGCTATGGGAAGGCCTGCTCATGATGTAGCACATTATTGTGTACAGGAAATTGTGATGTCTGACACTTAGCACCCAACAATGTAACATGAGAAAATAAAGGTCCAGAGTTGTTTTCAAAAGCATTTAGCCCTCTGAGAATAACAGAATAACCAGACATTGTCATTGAGCTTTCTGGATGCAGGTGTGGAATACTCTCCATAAATAGTCTCTGTGAAACCATTTAAGGACATCAAAACCGAATGCTCCATGTAGCAGGATCCCCATTTGATCCAGACTGCTTCTATTTAGGAATAGATGACCTGTGCATGTACAAATGGCTGATGTTCAGGCAAGATCATACCAGGCCTCCTCAAGGGCACTCATAACATGGAGCCCCTAATATGTGTGCCTAGTACATTTTTTCTTGTCCTTATTAGTTGAGTTGAGCAGAGCCAGATCAGAAATGTTCACGACGGGCCCTGGAAAGGGAAGCAGAGCTGTAGGAAAACACTGCCATTCACACAGAATTTTGTCTTGTCGCTAAGTATCATTAATCACTGAAAAGGTCCAGGGCATTTTGCAAATGAAAAGATTAGGGATTTTTTGTTAAGCCAGAAAGGAAAGACATCATCAAAGAGCCAAGCAGAAGTAAGGACACATAAGCCAGCTGGAAGTGGCTGCTGCTACTGATGGATCTGGGACTATTAGGTATAGAAAATAAGGTATAGGAAAAATTCATTTCTGAATGCAAAACACTGATAGCTAACATGACTACAGCCATAAATAATAGGAAATACTTAGATTATATAAAAACTACCAGAATCCAGAGTTGGTGGCTCAGTCTTGTAATACTAATTACGCAGGAGACTGAGAACAGAGGAGTGTAGTTTGAAACTAGCCTAGGAAGGAAAGACTGTGAGACTTTTGCCCCCCTCCACCGATTGTTGGGCTTGAAATCTGGGCCTTGGCACTGTTGCTAAACATTTTTTCCCAATGCAAGTACTGTATCTCTTTGAGGCACAGCTTCACTTCCAATTTTCTAGTCGTATTTTGGAAATCAGAATCTCATGGACTTTCCTACCCAGGCTGGCTTTGAACTACAATTGCTCACATCTTAGCCTCCTGAGTAGCTATGGTTACAGGGGGGAGCCACCAGTAAAAGAAATTGTAAGACTCTTGTATATGTATGTATATGTAAGTATATTACATATTATTATATGCATATTATTTATATTATGTTATATATTATAAATAGTATATGGATTATACATATTATATGATTTATAATATAGTGTATAGTATATATTTTATATAGTATGTATTATATGATATATATCATATGGTGTATACTATATATGTGTTATATAGTGTATACTATAAATATACTATGTACTATACATTATATATCATTACATACTATATAACATATATGATATATCATACTATATTATATATTTTATGTATAATATATACTTTATATTTTACATAAACTATATATAATATATCATATAAACTACATACAATATATAAAACATAATATAAAATGTATACATACTATACTATATAAATTATATATTATACATTACATATATTATATAGTTTCTATGTTATGTTACATGTAATATATATTCTATGTAATACATAATTATATAATATACATTATATTATATGATATGAAGCATATCATAATATGATATAGTGTACATAATATAATATAGTGTGTGATATATTGTACAGTATATATAATATATATTAAATAACATGTATATATAAATATACATATGTATTGTATATAGTTCATACTGTATACACTATAGTATATAATATATAATACATTATATATCACATAATATATAAAATATATTATATTAGTATATTAATATGTTCTATACATATATAGTTTGCGTGTGTGTGTTTTTGCCCACATGCATGGCACTTGTTTGCATGCATAGAGCCAAAAATTATATAAAAGGAAAAATACTATAGTTAAGCATGAAACATGAAAGAGTAAATAATAAACACAATAAAAATTTTAAATCTGAGAAAAATAAGTGGAACAAAAGAAGCCAGTCACAACAAAAATCATATTACTGTATAATTTTGTTTAGATGAAATTCAAGAAAAGACGAAATTAACTGTAATGATGGCCAATCAATTATACAGCCTGGTGCTCAGAATGGAGGCGAATTTTACTAAAGAAAGACACAAGAGACCTTTCAGGGGGCAAGGAAATACTTTATATTTTGTTTGTGGTGGCTGAGATCTGTATAAATTCATCAGACTATTCAAAAGTAGATATATCTTATACCATTGTTACAGTTTACTAACGTAATTTAAAAATAGGCAAAGGATAGGAACTTTAAAGAGCAAATAAGGTAATAAAAATAAAAATTAATTTAGGTAGGAATCCATAAGTCTATACTGACAATTAACTGATCAATATAAATTGAATGAGGGAATTTAGTGTAGATGACTTTCCATATAATATAATAGAAATGTTGTGTTTCCCAGTGCACTCAAACATCCCAAAGTACGTAGTGCTACCTGAAATTGAATTAATGGGGAAAATGTACAAGTCCATAGTTACAACTCATAAGACTTATTAGTGTGTATGCCAATCCTGGTGCTTGAACTGAAGGCTCACGCATTGACCCTGAGCTCCTTTTGCTCAAGGCTAGTGCTCTACAAATGGAGCCACAGCACAACTTCTGGCTATACTTGAATAGTTGATTGGAGATAAGTGTCTGATGGATTTTCATTCCCAGGCTAGCTTCAAAACAGAAAGTCTCAGATCTCAGCCTTCTGAGTAGCTAGGATTCTAAATATGAGCCTACATTGCCAGCCTTCTCATTAATAATTATTAGAGGAGAAACATCAGGACACACTGAATACTTCAGAATATAGTGAGGAATACTTTTTCAGGGGTAAACTACAACAACATCTTCTGAGTTTTTACTGGCAAATACAGTGATATTTTCATAAAGACACAAAATGTACTCAAATCTCTCACACTCCCTTCTTAAAGCAATTTTAATAGATTTTATTTAGTTTTTTTTCTGTGCAGGTTCTCGGTTTTAAACTCAGGGCCTGGATACTATACCTATGCTTCTTTTGCTCAAGGCTGATATGTAAGCTCAGCTTTCTTTTTCTTGATAGTGTGTTGCAGGTAAGACTCTCATGGAATTTTCCTGCTCGAATTGGCCTTGAAATATGATCCTCAAATTTCAGTCTCCTAGTTAACTAGGATTACAATTGTCAGCCATTTTTCCCAGCTTCATTCTTGTTTTTGTCAGTCATGAGGATTGAGCTCTGGGTCTGGGCATTGTCCCTGGACTCTTCAACTCAAGGTCAGTGCTCTATAACTTGAGTCACAGTGCCACATCCAGTTTTCTGGTGGTTAATTGGTGATAAATGTCTCATCAACTTTATTGCCCAGGCTGGCTTTGAACCATGATCCTCTGATTTCAGCCTCCTGAGTAGCTAAGATTACAGGCTTGGGCCACCAACAACTGGCTTATTTTTCATATGTGCATGAAAAGTACTTTGACTAAATTTACCCTGTCAATTTAGTATTCCCCTCTAACTGCTACCCCCTCATAGCTGTATAACAGCTCTCTTAATGAAATGATTAAAGTAAACCAAGCAAAAATGAGAAATAAAAAGTACATACTACTTCTTATGTTTCTGTGACATGAGCCCACTTTCACTTCAAATTAAAAATAGATAAACAGAAATAAGGCAAAACATCTAGAAGATTCATACTGAGGAAGACTAAACAGAGTAACTTCTCGTCTTCACGTTTCAAGTCATAGGAAAAGGACAGCAGGAACTGTTGCATGCAGTTCTAGGCAAACAGCCAGCCTAATAGCTAGATGCAGTATGTGATACTGTAGTTTGAGGGAAATATGGACAGTAGGTTTTTAAAAATCCCGGACTTCAGTGGTAGTGCTGTGATGATGTTGAGAATGTTCTTGTTCTTAGGATGTATATTATGTCTTCAAGGGTATGGACACTATGATAACTTTGAATAAAAATTCTTTGGGTAATCCTAGCTACTGAGAAGGCTGAGAATCATGGTTCAATTATCTCCTCTTAACCACCAAATAATTTAGAAGAGGAGCTGTGACTCATGTGGTAAAGCACTAACTTTGAAGGGAAAAATAACAGACAGATCCCAATTCTTGAGTTCAATTTTTAAAAATGATTAGAGAAGAAGGCAAAAGGTTGTCAAAACAAAGAGGACATATTTTTATGTCCTAAGAGATTGGAGATTACCATCTAGGATGCTTAACCAAGAATGCCATATTTAGATAACTGTTTCTTGTGATTTTTATTTGTAGGCAAAAATTTATTGAATCACAGAATAGAAACCTAAGCCAAAGGTCCAAAAGAAGAAAAGAACCTACCTTGTGCATACCTATAAATCAGGAGTCAGTTGAGGGGATTGAAGAGAGCATAAAGAAGAACTCAGTACCCACAGAGTATGGGATGTCAGACCAGGAGAGAAAAAAAAACAGCCTAGAAACCGTTGTTACTCTGTCGCCTCATTTCTAGGAGTATGCACAGAATCAATTGTCGATTCACTAAATCTTAGGATTTTGTCATGACTAGGAAACTAACCTATGTCCTTACTCAAACTTCTCCATCTCACCTCTCTGATTTCCCAATTTCTTAACTTAGCTCATGCCTTTTGTGCTTTTGGAAGTCACATTAATTTTCCTTAAAACTTTATTTCCTCAAAACAAATACTCTTAGAGTGTTAAAGAAGATCTAGTGGATGATTAAAGTGTAAATAGTCACGTTCTGTTAAAAAAAAACTGGGAAGAATAAGAACATAGGAAAAGGTGCAATAAGGATAGTGGGTACACAATCTCTTCATGAAAATAGTGTCAGCTGTGTGATATCTACAACCCCATCTAACAAAACCACTGTTTCTTATAAATGGTAGCCTTGGGAATGACCACTTCAGCAGGAACTGCCAAGTCTCACTTTCTTACACAGAGCTCATTCCTGGCTTTTGTTTTTCTTAGATAGGAAAAGAATTATGTGCAGTTATTATTGTCTTACAGTCAGTAAATCTGGGGTACAAGGTCTCAGGTTTCTCATAGAACAGGCCATCACTACTTTTCCATAATGAATTCCAGTTCAAGAGGAAAAACTGTTATTGGTTAAAATCGCACTTTTATATATTTACACTAACTATCTGGTGCTATTGACTATTGAAATGAATGAATAAACATATCACAAAATACAAAAAGATAGTATAAAATATTTATCCATAACCTAAATGAAAAAATAGGTTTTTTGTTGTTGATCCCTGGGTTGGAATCCAGCCTTGTGCTTTCCTACCAAGTTCTGTGCCTCTTAGATACACAACTCTGGCTCTGTGTTGAAGTGGGGAAATTGAAATGGCAAAAAGACATGGTTTGCAGGCATCTCTGACCCTCGATTGTAAATGGTGGGTTTTGGACCCATAGCTTTAGTGAGTAAAGCTTTATAGATATATTTTAGGCTTATCAAATGCTTCTGTATCACCAAATGGCTGTCCAAGTTATTCTTCTCCCTTCAAATCAACAGTTTGCTATTTGGGGTTGGGTGGTGGTGGTATTGGTCATGGGGCTTGAAATCTGGGCTTGGTCACTGTCCCTCAGCTCTTCAGCTCAAGGCTAATACTTTACTAATTGAGCTACAGTTCCACATGTGGTTTCCTGATTGATTTATTGGAGATAAGAATCCCATGGACTTTGCTGCCTGGGCTGGCTTTGAAATGTCATCCTCAGATATCACCCTCCTGAATAGCTAGGATTATGGGCATGAGCCAGTGGCACCTGGCTCAGATTGTTTTTAACTTTGTACCTTTAGGATCGTGACTCTATACCATATGTAATTAAAATTTTCCATTAGTAAAGTTATTCTTTGTACAATTATACTTACAATTGGCACTTGGTGATCCAAATGTTAAGTACCATATCAAAGTAGTAAGTTCCTGAACATGGTTCAGTTTCTCTGATACAATGTTGAAGAGACTAGTGGTATAAAATTGGCATTAGTGAAATAGTTAAGGGACAATTTTCCAATATCTCCTTGGTATGGTAACCTTGATTTGCTAGGCCTGGTAACACTTCTCATTTTTCCAAACAAGTAGATTCTATATAGTCCTTACCCCATACCCTGATTCCTTACTCTGATTTGTCAGCCCTGTCCAATATTTTTGGATGTATTCTTCTTTTTCATCACTCTAAATCTCATCTCTATCATTATATATGATTCAGAATTGATATGCTGCCCTGTCTGGACATAAATCAACTTCTCCCAATATTTTATCACAATGACAGATTCTATAGGTAGAAATTCATTTTTCCTTATTCAAAATATGTCGGACCAGGTGCTGGTGACTCACACATATTATTCTAGTTACTCAGGAGGCTGAGATATGAGGATCGCGATTTAAAGCCAGCAGGAAAGTCCATGAGATACTCATTTCCATCTAATCACCAGATAACCGGAAGTCATTTGGTGGCTCAAGTGGTAGAATGTTAGGCTTGGGCTGAAGACCTCATGGACAGCTCTCAGGCCCAGAGTTCAAGCCCCATGTCCAACCGAAAAAACAAAAAAGAAAAACATGTCTGTTTAACAGGTCATTTAAAATATTTTATGGAAGGTTTTTATTTATGGATTTATGCAGAATGTTTTGTTTTTTAAATTTTCAAGCCACTATTTAATGACCATTATTTTAGTATTGGGCAACTTTACTATTTTATTTTATTTTTTCATTTTTTTTTCATTTTTTTGTTGGTCATGAATACTGAACTCTGGGCGTTGTGCCTGAACTATTTAGCTCAACACTAGTGGTCTACCACTTGAGCAAAAGCGCCACTTCAGGATTTTTCTCCTTATGTGGAGCTGAGTAATCGAACCCAGGGCCTCAGGCATGCTGACAAGCATATTACCACTGAGCCACGTTCCCAGCGCACTATTTTGATTTTTATAGGCTGGGGGGTTGCTTCATTTTGTTTTTGTTTTGCCTGTACTGGTGTTTGAAATCAGGGTGTCATACTTACATTGATTGCTTAGCTGGCACTCTCCCACATGAACCACAGCTCAAGATCTTCACTTTCTTTGTTAAAGATGGAATTGGAGACATTTCTGCCTGGGGTGGCTTTGAATTACCATTCTCCAGATCTCAGCCTTCTAAGTCATTAAGATTATAGGACTTAGGCAACAGTGCCTAATTGAATTTTTTTGTGTGTGAAAATACCCTACAGAGGGGTTACAATTACATGGGCAAGGTAACGAGTGCATTTTTTGGTCTCTTTTTATTGTGAAAATACTGTACAGAGGGGTTACAATTACATGGACAAGATAATGAGTACATTTCTTATCAAGCATTGTAGCCTCCTCCTTTGTTTCCCTTTACAATCCCTTCCCATCGTCTCCCCATCCCTCAATCCTCACACCCCCACCAAAGTTGTAAAGTTCGTTTTTGACATAACAACTTGTATTCTTATCAAGCATTGTTGCTTCCTCCTTTGTTTCCCCTTACCATCCCTTCCCATATCCCCCCCCAATCTGGACCCTACCCCATGCACCAAAGTTGTAAAGTTTATTTTTCAACATAACATTGTGTACATCTCATTGTTCGAAAGGGTTCGTCAGTATCCCTGTTTAAACAATTTGTTTTTTGCCTTCTCCTCCATAAATGATACCAACATCAAATACAGGGAAAACAGTTGTTATTCTGTGGGGAAAGGACATACAAAGCAACAAAGAAATATCTTATAAATATGCTATAGAAATAATAGCAAGAAAGAAAAACACATCACACACACACACACACACACACACACACACACACATGTTATTTATATGTGGAGAGGGGAATGAGGATGCATGTGTTGATCTTGAAGAAAGATTTCACCTAAAACTTTTCACAGACAGGGCTACCCTGTACAGAATGCTTGAGACTAAAGTTAGGTAAATGCAGAAATCATCCTGTCCATATGCATCCCTCCCGAACACTTTCATATCCTGTAGTGTTACCAGAGTCACTTTCAGTGAGTGTGAGCAAGTGCTGGGGCTTGAATTTGGGCCTTGGATACTATCCCTTACCTATTTTATGCAAAGCTAGCACAGGCTCAACTTTCTGCTCTTTCGTGGTTAATTGTGGAGATAGGAGTCTCATGGACTTCTTTACACAAGCTGGCTTTGAACTGCGATCCTCAGATCTCAGTCTTATGAGTAGCTAAGATTACAGGGGTGAGCCACCAGTGCCCAGCTTTTCATCATTATGATTACAATCTACATACACATACACATCACTCACATCCAAAACACTCACTGTTCACTCTGACAAGATGTGAGGAAAGATGGTTAAGTAGATAAGTTAGAAAATGGGCTTCTAGCCCATTAACCTACCCAAAAAACAAGGGTAGGTTTTTACCCTTTAGTGAGGGAGAACGTATTTCCTAGTTCACTCTGCCTTTTCTAGACGTCAGTGAAATATTTCTCATACATCTTTCAAATATAATCTCCCAAACAGGAGATATTTGATATTATTTTGAGTGCAAGGTGTCTTGGGTGTCTGGAGCTTCAGAGGACAAAGGGTTGCAAACTGGGCTGCAGGCACAGAGCTGATGTTTTCTGTCTGCTGGTTACAGAGAGGAAGGTTTTCTTCCTGGGCAGGTTTTGAACCCAGTCTTCTGATCTTGTGATTTTCATTCTTTCCTTATTTTCCCTTAAAGGTTAATCTAGAGGCCTGGTTGTGTGTCATAATAAAGTGTTTTGCATAATGTTTCTTTGCCCCTGGCTTTACTGAAATTCATTTTGGCAGTGCTTGGTGAACAAAATTGATCTATAGCCAGTAACATTTTCCTTCTGAAATGTGAGGTATCTTATAAATCACTTATCACTTTGGAAAAACAAGCAAGAAGTTTCTGTTAATCCGAACTTCATGAGAAAACCCTGCCATTCCTTCCCTACCCATCTTCCCATTTCCCCACTATCTTCCCCAAGTGTAAAGTTCATTTTCTACATAGTGTCTTGTTCATCTCATTGTTACAATGGGTCATACTGTATTCTTGCTTCATTATTTTGTTATATCCCTTCCCCTCCCCACATTAGAAAAATGTATATGCAAGATGCACGGCACCGACATCATATCCAATGAAAACAGGGGTTATAACAAGGGGGAGGAACATAGAAGAGAAACAAAAATTACCTAGTACATTTTAGATAAATTAAAAACAAGAAATCAAGAAAGAAACAAGTTGTGTCCCTCTCTTGGGGTTCATTTCACTTAACATCATCTTATATAGCCATATATACATAATGTTTTTATAAGCCATTTAATTCCATATTTTGTCTTTATTAAGTTGCCTCTGAAACACGTGTTACCTCATGTCCAATGATGTCTTTGTGCTATTTCAATGAAGCCAAAAACATCCATTTTACCTGGAACAGCACAATAGATTGTTACTGGAAGTTAGTGGACAGAACTATTACCGCAAGTGGAAACTGATCACAAGAGAGGAATTGAACATAGAGGAATGACAAAGTTCAAAGTAATTTCTGCCGTATTTTTTAATGTACAACAAAAGAATGCAAGGCTTGAAGGAAACTCTGTCCCGGACTTGTTCCAGTGTTTTCTTTACTTATATAAAACTTGTCTGTATACTTGTAGTTAAGAGTATTACAAAAGGAAACAATATGCCATTTGAAGGCCAGAATAAGAAAAAAGGAAATAACTGTTATAAAAGTGTTCTACTTCAAAGAAACAAAGACATAGAGGTTTTAAAGTGTCTTCTGCATGGATATTTCATTCCTGAGATGATTCTCTTGTTGCAGGACTCAGTTATCAATTCCTTTATTCTTGTCCTGAGTTTTCCTTTTGCAATAAGGATTGCAAAAAGCAGGATCCAGTGAGTATGATCAGCAAAAGGATCCTCTTCTCAAACCATTGCATTAAGGATGGTCCCAAAGAAATACGTGTTTTTTTTTTTTTTGCTTGTGTGTTTGTTTAGTTTGTGCTGGTTCTGGGGCTTGAATTCAAAGGCTGGACCATGTCCCTGAATAATACTGAATTCCCTGTCGAACTGCCCCCAAAGGTAGTACTCAACTGTTTGAGCCAAAATTCCACTTGTGGCTTTTTTGGTGCTTAATTACAGATAAGAATTTGACAGACTCTCCTGCCTGGGTTGGCTTTGAACTGAGATAGTAAGAAAGCAAACTGACATCAACGGAAACAAGATTTCTGTTTTGAACCCATAAAAACTAAATGAAGTTCATTATAAAGCTAATATTAATTATCCTCTGCCTTTTTGGTGCTATGCAGTATCAAAAAGATTTCCAAATCTCACTTATACTATCCTTCTCATTGTGAATAGCAGGGACCACTCAAAATCCTGGAATCTTTGAAATTACAGGATTAATCTTCACCTGATATCAAAGCACAATCCTGGCAATAATTGCTGTGACCTATTAACTAAATATTTTTTCAACATAAAATTTTAGTATAGTTAAAGTACATGAATTAAGGACTCTTGTCAGTTACAGTATGGAAGTAGTAATTATGTATTCCAAGTATGGGTTCTTTATTTTGTATTTACTAACTAAATGATTTTTGGCAGGCCTGCACCTTGAACTCAGGGCCAGGAAACTGTTGGTGAGCTTTTCTTTTTTTTTGCTCAAGGCTAGCACTCTACCACTTGAGCCACATCACCACTTCCAGTGTTTCATTTTTTTGTTCATTTGGTACTGAGGAATTGAACCCAGACTTTCATGCATGCTAGGAAACGACTGTACCATGAAGCCACATTCCCAGAGCACTAAAAGACTTTCTTAAGGTAACATTACTTTTTCATTCTGTTACTATGTATTATAATTTTGATCAGGTGGTAGAAATGAAGTGGGAAACAATACTAAGTCCAGTAAGGCTGACGTTCCTATCACATCACTAAGGAAGTACAGTATTAAGATCTGCAGGACCCTTAGTGCTGTTGCATGTCATATTAACAGCCATTTCTGGCATCCATAACAATCGGCTTCCATTATCAAGGTCAAGAGCCAAATATCTCAGCCTTTGTATTGATTGAGTGTGTTTCCTAGCAAGGAAGAAGGAGAATGAGGAAGGTGATGGTGGAAAAATAAGTATATTGGCTCCCTGTCCACAATTTTGCCTTTTTAAAAAGTGCTACAGATGAACTCCCATTTACATCTAATTGACTATGCTATCTGCATCAGATGCACAAAAATGAAGGCAATTATTCTGGTGGATAGACACATATATTAACAAAATCCATTTCTGGATAAAAAGAGATACATAGTAAGAAAGAATAAAATATTGTCTATAAAATGGTTTCTTTTCCTAGGAGAAAAATTTAGTATTGAAATGATTACTCCAGCTTTCTCTGAGATTTTATGCTGTCTCAGTATCAAAATTTTCTCTAATTCCTGTGACATCCAAGCATAAAAGACATCATTTGAAGATTTCAGTGGTTTCAGAAACAAAAGTACATAATAGCTTCCTTCCTGCAGAGCCATGTGAAGGTAAGTATGATTGACTGTTATTATAGCTATCTTTTTATCTTTATCTTAACTGATGCATATCTTAGCGTATTACTCTATGTGCTACATCAGCTCCCTGTAGGTATGATTTACCTCTACTCTGCAATGTCAAGATGGGTCATGTGACCTAATTCAGCTTACAAAAATGAACCAGAAGTGGTGAAAGACTATTTCTAGGGGAAGATTTCTATCTAATTGTTTCTGTCTAACAGCTGACTTTTTTTTTCCTTAGGTATAAAAATAGTATGTCTCCAGAGGGAGTATTCTTTCAACTTATATACTGGAAGAATATAGCATGGGAAATTGAGGCACAACTCAAATACTGCCACATACATATAACACAGCAAGAACTAAGCAAATATTAGAATATCATATTAAGATATGAGTTTCTTACCATCCTCGTATACCTTTATAATGGTTGACTATAGCACACCAGAATTTAACAAATACTAAACAAGGATTAAACAAATAGATAACATTTCCTGTTTGATACTTTTACATTTTTTATAAAAAAGCATTCTTCATATGATCACTTGAGGGATTACTTTTTCTATAGATTGGTTTAATCACTCTAGAGAACTATAACTAATGTTCACAAAGATTATCTAGCCCTTGTAATTGAGATGAGAAAGAACAAAATGTTTGGATTTCTCCTTCTCTTTTACTATTCTCCTTTTTCTAGTGTGAGTTCTCATCCTTTCTCCAAATTTGCCTATTAATATAGGAAGAATGACACATTGTGGATATCAAGCAAAAGGCTTCAAAACAAGAATTTCATTCTTACAGAAATAAGTGAAGTCAATAAGAGTATCTCGAGGAAGAATAAAAACATGATGGTTTTCCCTGTCTAACTTCAATCATGGTGTATGAAAATGACTCTAAATATCTAATAAACCATTTGCCGTAGCTAATTTTTTAAATAGTTTTTAAAATAAATTGTATTTAAAATTTTTTAAAATAATTATTGAATATATACTAATTTGTTGTGTACTTTTGACAGGCAGGAAATCAGAGTTGAGTTGAGAGGCTAAATTTCATCAGAATCTAAACATAAATAAAAATAGATTATGTTAAGACAAATAGTTTATAGGTACATTTTTAACATGACATACACACAGAGACATCTTTTTTTTCTTCTTTTTTTCTCCACAATGATTCTTCAATAAGCAGTTCATGTCATAGAAATGGCTGTGTTTCTTTCAGAAATAGATTATCCACAAAAAAGTTAGGGTGGTGCATTCTTTAAAAATAACAATCAAATAAATATTAACCATAATTCCCAAATAATAGCAGTCAAAAGCTCTTGAAAAGAGAAGATTTTAAGAAGAATGTATAAAAAGTGACAATGCCAGAACTGCTTCAGGAGTTGCTCTCTGGGATTTAGGGTTTCTAGTACATGACAATATTTAAACCATGATTAATTGTTTTAAATTACTAAATTGATTTTAGTTATATTTCATTGAAGAAATATGTTATTGAAAATTAACGAAAAAATAACAGGTTATAGTAGAAAGAATGTTACACACTCATTGTTGTAGGCAGCAAAATACGTTCCCAAAATATCTATCTTTCCCAAATATCTAAGCCCTCAAATCTAGATTTGCAATATATATACATGTATATATATATATATATATATATATATATATATATATATATATATATATATATATATGTTTGTAAAAAATGATCTTTCCTTACCCAAAAAACACAAATTTGAATAATATTCAGATGGGGAAAGTATACTCATATGGGTACTTAAAAGTCCCTGCTGTAGTTGGAAAGGGACATAATTAGGTAAGAACCATCACAAGTATGTAAAGATGCTAAATTAGAAGATAAGGGAAAAGACAACAACCCAATTTCTGAAGTTTTTGGAAAGAGGAAGAGGAAGTAAATGTCTTTTCCACAAGAATCATCTGAAAATTATTTCAGCTCTGTCAGTGGCTTGATTTTAATTTAGTGAGACTTCTTTTAGATATCTCCTTTAGAACTGTAAAATGATAAATACGGATTGTACAGGCCACTTAACTTGTAGAAATTTGTTACAGCAGATTTGGTTTAGTGAACTAACTGAACTACAGCCTTTTCCTGATGCAACTACAGGTTCACCACATATCCTGGTTTCTGAAAAGAAGAAAAAGTTGTCATCGGCTTTGTACACATGTATGATGTACATACTACTAAGGACCGTGCATTAATGAAATCTTGAATGCTAAATAATATCTAAATAAGAAGCTGTAACTTTATTTTCACATTTGTGGATCACTAAATACCAAAGTTATGTAGAAGGTTAGGATAAGAATATGGAAATGAAATCTGTCTCTGAATATTATAAAGGTAATTTATGTCATTTTGAGTTACAGTCTCTAAAGTAATAAAAAATAAGGTAAAACAGAAAGAGAAACTCAATTTTCTATCCTTCTTAACTTTCTAACAGAAATTAGAGAATCCAGTAAAAATACAGCAATCCCAGAATGGTATAAGATGTTATAGGCTCCATAGATGGTAAAAAAAAAAAAAGTATAATAAAAATAGGTCCCCTGGAACAATGGGAAACAAAATATACACCAACCGATTGTGATATAGCTAGAAAATAGTTTCCACTATGTTGTCTTTGATATTTTTCATTTGTTTACACATCAACTTTCCTCTCTTAGGAAATGACTCTTTATTAATACTCAAGGGTTGCAGCTTATAATCCAGCAAGAAATAATGCTTCTAAATGTAAACAAGCATGATATTAAGAGTGAACAAAGCTACTTCCGCTTCTATAGATGATAAATAAGAATGATCTTTGGGAATAGTCGAACAATCTTGAACTTCTTCATACCTTTCCTCTTCTCCAACACAAGAAGTCCTAGTCAAGATATGTAAAACATTAATAAAGGATTTTTATATTTTGTATGGTTCACACTAAAACAAGTACACTTTTCCTATTTGCAAACCTATCTTTGAAAGAGTTAGACTCTCAGAAATATTTTATAGACAAAAGTTTACTGCTTTGGCTTAGGTGTTTTCCTGCCGTTGTGTGTTGTTCTCAATTATCTTGGCAACGATATAGAAAAACAAGATAAATCAATTATGCTTATTTTGAATTGTTCAATGTCAAGATGTCTTCAAACAGTTTTCTGTTCCCTTCTTCACTGCTAAATGAACTTTAATTATTGTTATTTAAGTGATAACAAAAACGTGATACTTTAACGTACATTCTGATGAAATGTGTAAAAACAGGAGTGTCTGTGATTGGTTTATTAAATGTTTTCAAGTATTTTCCTTGGCTATTTTCAATATTGCCTTTTTTCCATCTTCTAATCAGAATCACATGGTTACAGAAAAAGATCTTCCTAAGGAATATAATGTTAGGCAGAAAAATAGATGTATAATTTAAGATTTTCTTCTCTTAAGGGACTGAAAATCTCAGAAGACATTTTGCTATTACTGGCATGGTTCTTTAAGAGAAATGCATATAAAATATGACAGTTGTTCCAAACAATGATTATGGTTTATACTTTTCTGCTCCAATGAGATGAGTAACTTTATGGTCAAAGAAACCTCTGACAAGGATGGAGGGCATATCGATTTAAGGTTAGAACGGTTTATGTTAGAAAGCCAAGGGAGATTCCTAAAACAGCAGTGCCTATCACTTATCAATAAATAATACTTATGGCATATAAGTATATAAACATATAAATATGAATTGTGTGAGAAATGTGTGATTTACACAATTATTCAATGACAACTAAAACCAGAAAACACTTTTCTATATTTATATAAACTAGTATATCTACTGAGGATTTAAAAAAAATTAGAATATATTTTAACATTTATGTCAAAACATTTGTTTATTTGTGTGTTTATTTTCAAATTTTGTCACTTGTAGGGGCTTAAAATCTGGGCCTGGAGGCTCTCCTCAGCTATTCAGATCAAAGCTAGGGCTCTACCACTTGATCTGCTGCCAGTTTTCTGGTGGCTCATTGAAGATAAGAATCTCACGGACTTTCCTGCCTAGGCTGGCTTGAATCATTATTCTCAGCTCTCAGACTCCTTAGTAGCTAGGATTACAAGAATTAACCTCTGGCTCAAGCTACATAATTATTTTTAAACATTTATGAAGTATTGAGTTGTGATCATGCATTTATATGCTGTGTAATGATCAAGCTATATCATATCCCTTAGCTTCTGTATGTAACACTTTTTTAGTGAGACTGTTCAAAATCTTATCTTTGGGCTGTGAGGAAATACCTATTCTTAACTATAATCACTTTGCTTCTTACACTATACAATTAATATATTTGTTTTATTCATGGAAGTTGGCTAATTAAAGTTATATAAAACATGAATTGTAAAGTGAAAGAAATTCATGGTTCCATTACTTTTTTTAAGAAAAATGCCATTTGTTTTCAATTATATTTCTGTGGGAATGTACGATATTCATTAATTTAACAGTTAAAATTAATAACAGTTACATTATATCAAGTTGATTCAAATTTGTATTTGAAAATTGCACACTTACCACAGACATACTTCCACTTTCTTCTACACATAATTAAAATAACAGTAAAGGAAAGCTTGGTGCTAGCTGTTCATATGTAGATTCCTAGAAACTCAGGAGGCTTCAGCCTGAAGATTTTGATTCAATGTCAATCTAAACAGACAAAAATGTGAAAACTTATTTCCAATTGTCCAGCAAGAAGGAGAAGGTGAGGATGTGGCTCAAGGAATAGAGTGTCATCAGCCATGAGTAAAAAATACAAGGAAGACTATTAAACATTGAGCTCAAGGCCTATAAATGGCACACACACACGAGACAAGAAGAAAAATATATTATGAACATCAATAATGAAGACAAAATATTAGAAAAGGTTAAAAGAAATCTTGTGTAAACACCTGGAAGACAGAAATCAATTGACAGAATTATGATTCATGAGAGAGAAAAATCAGTCTCATGTACAATTGCATTGTACTCATTTGTGTTGAAACCTGACTACTGGGTAACACGGGAAAGAGTAGATTGGATTACCTGAAATTGCAAACATTGCCTGTGACTATGGACCATCCCACTCTGCAAAAATCTAAACTCATGCTTGTTAATTTAAATAAAACCTCATGTTAGAGACTGTTTGGTTCACATAGACAGGGGTCCTAATTTTCAGGCTTTAACAAAATAATAACCACTCCTGCTTTACCACTCTAACCCCTTCCTTTGTGCAGCTATACCTTACTTAGCTGGTACAAAGCCAAAGCTTGGAACTAGAACCCCCCTTCCTTATTCCCTACTTTCCTCCAGGTATAACTCTTTCACATGCTATCTATGTCTTAGCTTTAGTTGTTTTCTTTCTAACCCCCTACCAGAAAACTCTTATATTCATCTAAACCCACTATAAACAACCTAGTTAGAAAAGAGAGTAAGTGTTTAGCATTGGCTGAAGCTACCATCTGTAGGTTTGCTGCCTCTTAAATCTGTGCTACACTAGCTTTTTTTTCTCCATGGCTTTTGAATCTGACAAATGACTGATTTGGTTTCATGTAATCCCATTTACCCAGACTTACATTGATTTGATTTTTGGAAGTTTTGACCTGTGCCAAGGATCCCTCGTGTTTCCCCTAACCCTTCCTGTAACATTTTCAAGGTATCTGGTCTTACATTAAGGTCTTCAATCAATGTGAAATCAATTCTGGTGTAGGGGGATATATAATTATCTAACTTAAGTTTTCTGTGTACAGCCAATTCTACCAGTACAATTTTTGAAGTGTTTTTTTCTTTCATCCTGTGTTTCTGGTTCCCTTATCAAAGAACTGTGCCTATAGGAGTGGCTTCATTTCTGGGCTTTCAATTCTATTGTATTGATGGAATTCTGTGCTTCCATTGGAAAGAATGGCATTACCCCATTCCTAAGGAAATAGAAAGACTGGGAAAAAATGATATTAACTGAAATAAGCCAGATCCAATTAAATATATGCTGCATGGTTTTCCTCATTTGTAATAACTTGAATATATCCATAAATGTACAAGTTAATCCATTAGATAGTAAAAGACAAATAATTACACTTGGACATGATTAACTAACAATACTCTAAGCATTCACATGGTGAGAACAAGGGAAGCTATTTTTTGAAGAGGATCACAATGGCACAATAGCTATGTGCCTATGACCATATACAATGTTTATTCAATGAACTCTAAAAATCAATCATGCATGTGAAATGCATTTATCTGTATATAATTTTAATAGCTGTCATGAAAATAACTGCCTTCCCTGTAATCTCAAAAGCAAAATTCTAAGTTTAGAAGATAATATTGAGGAAAGTTTTCAACATATGAACTAAAATATGAGTAAGAAAAAGTGGGAGACAAAAGATAAGATGAAAAGTAGAGTAGCTATCTATTGAAGAATTCATAAACAATTTCCAAAACTGTACAAGAGAGCTGGGTTACAGTTCAGTTGTTGGACCAGACTAATATATATATATATATAAAGCCATGGGCTCAATCTCCAAGAAGGCTTAATAATAAGTTAATATATAGTAATAATAAAAAAATTACTTGAAATGAATGTTTTCATATTAGAGGCTTGAATCCTAAAACATTAAGGAAAATACTCTCAATTCTTGTATCGTAAGACATGGAACTACAAGAATACAGAAGGAATAGTTATCCTTTTCTACCCTTTCCTTTCCTTTTCTGTTTTCTTCTTTTTTTTTCCTCCTTTGGCGCTATTCGTGCATGAAATTGCTAAGGTTCTGACCACTTTACATTATTTTTCAGATGTGGTCTTACTTTTTGGCCAAGCATCCCTTGAGCAATAATCTCTTGCCTATGGATTCCACAAACGTGAGATATCAGGGAAATTAAACTATATCTAGTTTTCTTTGTTTTTTTATTTTGCCATGAATTCTTTTTGTCAGAACTGGCCCTGGATATCAGTCTTCTAAATATCTGCCTTCTAATTAGCAAGGTTTATTTCATCTAAATCTTGGACCCAGACTATTTTTCAAAGTAAACATTGAATATTGACTTCTGTTTTCTAGATATCAGTAAATATTGTTGAGGTTATGATATATTTTTGTGATGTTATAAGAAGAACACAGAGAAATCCCTTGAATACTTTTCCCACTTTCTTTAAACATTTATAGTATGACAGCACAAGTAGGACACTAATATTTCACAAATACCTTATGCAGACTTCAGTTGTTTAAATTATTTTGTGCACATTAAGTCCAGTACAATTTTATCAACTCTATATGAATATACCATATTTACAAATACATTACTTTACCAAAAATAAGTCTGTCTCGTGCTTCCCTTTTATAATTAAACCCACTACTTCACTTTGTCCTATCCCAAACCTGTTTCATCCTGGCAACCAACATATATTTTTCTCCAACTCCTAGATCATGCAATAAAAAGCTTTTAGGATTGCCTTAAATAGATGGTAGATTGTTCCCAGTTGTTGTGTGCCTTAATATTGTATTCTATTCACTCAAGTATCCTTTTGTTTCTGTCATTAGAGAGTGTAACCCGATTTGTTTCCCATTCGCCTGAAGATAGCCTGAATTGGCTTCCGTTTTTTTTTTTAACTAGAGCAAATAATGCTGCTATAAACCTCTGTGTTTTGGCCTTCAGGTGAATGTTACATTTTATTTCTATGAGACAAAGTCTGAAGAGCTCAATTCCTGTGCTATACTGTGGGTGCTTCTATATTTCATATTCTAGGAACCTGTCAAAATATTTTCAGAAGAGGTTTTCCCATTTGACATTCCTGCCAGCATCCACTTTCTTTGTTTCTTGATAGCATTTAGTATGATCATTATTGTATTATGTGAACTAAACCTCTTACCTGCTTTAGGATGTCATTTTAGTTTTAATGTGCATTTATTTGATGACTGATGATGCTTTTCTTATGCTTATTTTTCACAAGATGTATTCTGCTGGATTCTAATTGACTTTTTTTTAACATTATGTTTTGAGAGTTCTATTTAAAGTCTAGATTTGAGGCATTCTTCAGGTATAGGATTTTCAAATATTTTATCCTAGACTATGGGTACCCTTCATCATCATCACCATCATCATCATCATCATCATCATCATCATCATCATCATCATCACTATTAGTATTACTACTCTTACTTTTGTACATATCTTTATGGTCCTGGAGCTTGACCTCAGGGTCCCTGATATGTGTTGCTTTTGTTACAATTTACAATTTGAGTCATACCTCACTTCTGGTTTCTTTGCTGATTAATAAGAGACAAGATTCTCATGGACTTGATTTTGTGGGCTGCCTTTAAGTAGCAATACTCAAATCACAGTCTCCCAAGTAGCTAGAATGAGATACATGAGCCACCTGCTCCCAACATCTATTTACTACTTGTATATGACTAAATTATTTTACACTTTTATTGAGTTGTAGCATATCAAGTTTTCCTTTCCTATAATTTTAATGCCAAATATAAGAATGCTTCTGTCTCCAAAATTGTCAAGATATCTTCCTTTGCTTTACATTTATATCATTCATTTGTTTTATATGTCAGCTTGAAATTTTGCTTGAAGTTAATTTTTGAATAAATTGTTAGGTTTAAGTGAACGTTCACATTTAATTCTTCCCAATACTGTATAACCTATCACCCCTTATTAAAGAGAATGTCATTCCACAAGTATTTGGATTTACACTCATTAAATATTCCTTGATAATATTTATGCAACTCTAATCTGGTGCCCTATAGATTCATTGAGCTATATAATCTTTTCTCTATTATATAACAATTTTACACTAACAGCTTTAATACTGGGCAGAGAAATATATTCCAGTTGAATTTTCTTTGTCAATGATTCAAAGAGTGCTGGTCCAGTGTTTTTAGAAATTGTCATAAACATAAATAAAACTGTGAAGCTGGGCGCTGTTGGTTTTATAATCTTACCTGCACAAGAGGCTGAGATCTGAGGATTGTTGTTCAAATCCAGCTGGAACGGGAATGTCTGTGATACTCTTATCTCTAATTAACCACCAGAAAACCAAGAGTGGAACAGTTGCTCAAGGGTTAGAACACTCACTTTGAGCTGAAGAGCTGAGGGACAGTGCCCAGGCCCAGATTTCAAGCCCCATGAATGACAGAAAAAAATGGGGCGGGGGACAATTAATATATTTGCTCAATTGTATCCTCCATTCCACAAAAATTATATGTCTCCATTTACTTAGATTTTTGCTTTTTTATTCAGCATTGTATAATTTTCAGTGACAGTGGTGAACAACACTGAAATACATTTTGACGAGATGTGAAGATAGCACAAAAAAATTCACAGAAAACAGTTGAAAAATAAGAGGCAATGGGAATGGAGTAAGATAGAAACAGTTTAATCAGGCCCTTGATCATTATGTGAGTGCGTAAAATATTTCAATAAGATTTCTTCCTACAATTTATATACACAATTTTATAAATATCTTCCAAAGGTGTTGGTATTAAAGTATGACATAAGGGATAAATACAGATACTGTGGCGAAATGAAAGAGATAAGAAAATACATAATTATAGTAATTGTGTAAATAAAGCAAGAAATTTGGTCAACATAGTGAGGGCTCATGGCGCATTAGATTAGAAGGCCATTGGTATCTAAGATAATATTAAAATGTTAGACTGGAGCCTATCTTTAAAACTGCTTAATGCTATTGTTTTGAAGTTAGTGTCTTTGTTGTTGTTGGTGGTGGTGGTCGTGGTGGTGGTCGTGGTGGTGGTCATTGGCCTTGAACCCTTGGCCTGGGCACTGTCCCTCTACTCTTCAGCTCAAGGCTAGAGCTCTACCACTTGAGTCATAGCGCCACTTCCAGTGGTCTGGTAGTTTATTGGAGCTAAGAGTCTCATGGACTTTTCTTGCCCAGGCTGGCTTTGAACCATGATTCTCAGGTCTCAGCCTCCTGAGTAGCTAGGATTAAAACTGTGAGCCACCAGCACCAGGCTTGAGTCAGTATTCTTAGTACAAGGGAAAAATACAAGTGGTTTGGAAACAAGCTGTAGGAGACTGCCTTTTTGTCTTCAGAAGAGAGTTGGCAGGTATCTTATGAGTAAATAGATTTAGGAAAAATTGAACATGTAATTCCACATGGAATGCTACAAATCATTTTAGCAAAGTTCCAAAAATGCTAAGGATATGAGCTGCAATAACAACCTTTGTAATAAAGGATATGTTTGGGAGTAGTTTTGTCCTTATTGTTACTGTTGGAAATGTATATTGTCATTTTATTTATTTTTGTTGCTATTTCCTTTGTATGTTTTTCCCCCTATGGCATTTCGCCTGTTGTCCCTGTACTTGATTTTGATACCCTGCATCTTGTATATGCATGTCTAATCTGGGCAGGGGAAGGGGAATTAAAAACACTGGAACAAGGAAACAGGATGACCCATTGCATAAAAAAATACCCACAGGACAGTATATTGGAAATGTACTTTACCACTTCATGCTATGAGGGGTGGGTAGATAGAAATGTGGGAGCTGGGGGAGGGAAGAGATAGTGGTACAACAAGGAAGGGAAGGGGTATCAATGATCAACAAGGAATGTACTCATTGCCTTACTCCTGTAAATCTAACCCCTCTGTAGAACATCTTAACAATAAAATAAAATAATGTAAAATCAATAAAGGACAAGTTTGGCAAATAAAGTAAAATGATAACTTACAGACAAATAAAAATAATATATCTATATGTTTATATACATGTATGTAAACATCTGTATATTCATATGTATGTATACATATATATAGGTATTTCTATGTATTCACATATAGGTAGGAATATATGCATATGTACAAATAATGTGTATACATATATAATTAATTAAGGAGGCCAATCAAAAATACATTAAGAGCATATTAATTCCAATGAAAAACTTTAACCATCCTGAATAAATTATCGAAAAATACAAATGCATATCTCCATAATAATACACCAACAACCAAAGAAGATATGGAAGGATCATAACGTACCTAGGCATTGTAAACAAATAGAGATTTATTTGTTGCTTTTACGTCACTTCACCACAGTATAACCCCTGCTTTCACTGTATTGATGTTGGTATAATTTGTGGAGGGGAAGGGCAAAAACAAATCGTTTAAATAGGGATACAGGTGGACCCATTGCAACAATGAGATGTACAAGTCGTTATGTCGAAAAACAAACTTTACAATTTTGGTGGGGTGGAGGAATGGGTAGGGGAGTGTGGGGGATGGGAAGGGATGGGAAGGGGAAACAAAGGAGTAGGCAACAATGCTTTACAAGAAATATATTCATTATCATGTCCATATAATTGTAAACCCTCTGTACAGTATTTTTACAATCAAAAATAAAAAAGACACAAAAATAAGACAACACTGCAAAACCACTTTGTAGAAATTGGTATCTTTATACATTTATGCTTGGCACTTAAAATTATATAGTCAGTTTGTTAAACATACTGGCAGTCTTTAAGATATTACACATATAGTTGCCTCTATTATCAAGTATTTTGAATCAAATTTTATATACAAAATATATTTCAACATATGTCCAATGTGACACATGTACAAGACTATACATAGCAAAACCTAAATGTTGAAATGCCCATTGAGGATGTTATACAATTATATAAATGCATACAAAACAATGTGCTCTATCCATGCAAAAATTTACATGGACTTACTTTGGAAACACTAATATTACATGGTAGAAATGGATAAAATAGACTAAATTTTCTAACTTTATGAGCTTTTTAAAATTGGCATATCTGTAGTGGTAGACTATGAAATTATGATTGGTAAAGTGGAGGGTAGGTTGAAATGATGACAAGAAGTGTCTACAAATAAATATTGGAGTATTTTGAGAGGGTAATGATGATAAAATGTTCTAGAACTGAAGGTGATATTCGCACTCCAACTCTTTAACACTGTAAATATCATTGTACTTCATAGAAGAATTACAGATTGCATTTGCATGAACCTTAGGAAAAATTATAGAATAGTAGTGGGTGAATTTTACTGATAATTTAGAATTTAATATCACAGAATTCTGTAATGCCTAAATTTAGTATGTGGATGAATAAGATATCCATAATATATGATCTGTGATATATACTCTGAGTGACTATATATGACATTGTGAGTAAATGAATATTCTACAAAATTATGTAAATTGAGGGATGAGATAGGATTGAGGAATAATGATCATCAAGATGCATTGTATTGGGCTGGGAATGTGGCTTACTGGTACTCAGTGGCAATGTGAAGCCCTGGGTTTGATTCCTCAGTACTACATAAACAAAAAAAAAAAAAGGCGGAATTGGAACTGTGGCACAAGCTGTAGAGTGTTAGCGTGAGGAAAAGGAGCTCAAGGACATCGCCAAAGCACTGAATTCAAGCCCTACAACTGGCAATGATGCATTGTATTAGAACAAGCGCTAGCGTCTCATGCCTGTAATCTTACATACTCAGGAGGCTGAGGATTGAGGTTTGAAACTGTCCTAGGCAGGAAAGTCTGTAAGATACTTATCTCCAAATAAATCTCAAAAAAATCTGTAAGTGCTGCTGTGCCTCAAGTGATAGCGATCTAGTATTCATCCAAAGGAGCTCAGGGACAGTTACCAGGCCCAGAGTTCAATCCTCAGGAGAGAAAAAAGAAAAGAAAAATAACTCACTAAATACTATTCATCAAGTACATGGTCAAAAAGCAACTCCCATACAACTATTTAAATTAATTAAAAATATAATTAGAATAAAATACAAGTCATTTGGTAGACCATCGCTAGAATAAAAAACTTGTTTACAGGGGACAATGTAAATTTTATATCTCGAAATTTGAGTTGTATTTTTTTCTTCAGTCTTCTTAAATCATTTATGAAATTGACAATACTGCCAATTATCGGTCAATTTCCTTGAGGAACAGATTGAATTCTGCTGTCTTTTTGTAGCAAACCATAGAGGTGGTTATTTTTGCCTCTTATTGAAGTATATCTGATAAATAAAAGTATATTTTTCCTACCATAATAATTTCATTAGGGTGATGTTGGTAAGATTTTTTTCCCAGTAAATCTTATCCCTTATAATAAGCGAGAGCATTCTGTGTCAGTCTCTTATAAATATGACAAAATTCTTTATAAAATTAAGTTAAAAGGAGGAAAGATTAGTCTTGGATTCTGATTTTATACATTTAAGTTCATGTATCTTAGCCTCTTTGCTTTGGGTTGGTGGTAGCACAGTACCCTATGTCTGGAATGTATGATGTAGTATGTGTATGTATTCATGGAAGCCTGGAAGTAATGAAAAAGAGGAATAGGAGTGGGTGAGGCAGAAAAAGATGTAGGGGGAGAGGGAGAGGCAGAAGGAAAAGGAGAAGGAGACAGAGAAGAAAAAGAAGGAAGAAGAGGAAACGACTTTGATCTTAACATCCTCTTTGATCACAAGTTCTCAGTAACCAAACCTCTACAACTGTGCCCACTTGAAAATATTCACCACCTATTCCTGGCAACATAGGAAAAGATAATTATTAATCCCAATCCTTTATAAGTTCAGATTTAATTTCTAGAGTGGTGGGTAGATATTTTTATACAATTGTGATAACTTCTATTCCTAAATATTTACTTCAGGAGCTATTTGGCATGGAGGTGGTTTGGTTTTACCATGGCTGGAGAGATGAATGAAATATTTGTAATACAAATACATTTTATTTAACAAAAAAGCTTCAAGATATTTCATTTTCTGACCTTCAATAATGACTTTCATCTGACTCATAATGATTTGAATTTTCATAATGTTATGGTATCTCCATTCAAGTTTTTTGTCATCTATACTGAGGTTCATTATTTCTAATTGAAGTAAAAATGAATACTATCACAATCATTTATTTCTTAATTATTCTATAGAGAGTAAGTATAATATGAATTTCCTGCCATTCAAAAATAAGTTATATTCAAGTCTATAGGAATAATTGGATAAATCATGAAATATATTGCTTTAGTAATCTCATATTGGGATTGATTCAATTTCTAAAAATCACTGTTTATATGACATACTTGAAATTCAGTGTTTCTGTGAAATGACTTGGTACTCAAACCTCAGATGTACATGACCAGTAACTAAGAAATCTGTATACTCAAAAAATGGAATGGATCTACATTTTTATGTCAAAAAAGGTTAGGGGAAAAAGAATAGAAAATCATGTGACCGCAGTATATATTATTTAAAGTTAATGACAAATTGCTTCATTAGCCTGACAGAGCTTTTAGCTTATATGAGAAATTTGATTAATGATCCCTTTGTAAATTTTGAATAATAGATTATTTCAATTTGTCCAAAGATTTTCTCATTTAAAACTCTGAGTGAAAAGTATGTTTCCACATTGCAAGTTCAGATTTAATAAGTAAATAAATATCTAAATGTTAATTTGTTAATTTGTCCTCTAGATTTCAAATAATAAGAAATTTATTTCATTATTATTAAATCTGTGCTGAATATGAGTGTCTCAATCTTGTAATCCTCACTACTCAGGTAGCTGGGGTTCAAAGCCAGCCTTGGAAAAAGTTTGTGAGACATCTCAATTAATCCCCCCCCCCCACACACACACAGAAACCCAGAAGTGGAGTTGTGGATCAAATGTTAGGGAACCATCTTTGAGTGGAAAAAAAACCCAAAGGAATGGGTCTAGTGTTCAAATCTCAAAAACAACGCGCACACACACACACACACAATATTGCCTCTCTTAGATTGAAGAAATAAACAATATTATGAAAAGTAACATTTGTTACATATCCTGCAATTTTTGTGAAGTGGTTTTAAAATTAATATGAATCTAGTTAATGTTTAAAATTACTGATAATACCTTGGAGTACAACAGTTGGTATTTTTCTACATCTTTAAGAAGTATTCTGGGTAAAAGAAAGAAAGGAAGAATGGAAAAATTAAAAGGAAGGCAAACAGAAGGAAGAAAGAAAGAAAGGAAGAAAGAAAGAAAGAAACAAAGAAACAAAGAAACAAAGAAAAAAGAAAGAAGGAAGAAAGGAAGGAAGGAAGAAAGAAAGAAGGAATAGCGAGAAAGAAGTAATAGCGAGAAAGAAGGAAGAGACAGAGAGAGGTAGGGAAGGAAAGAAGGACGGAGAAAGGAAAGAACAAAGGGAGGAAGGAAAGAAAGAAGGAAGGAAGACAGGAAGGAAGGAAGGAAGGAAGAAAGGAAGGATGGAATGGAAAAATGCAATTTATAATATCTGCTATTTAGCTCAACATAAATTTCATGCAAGTTAACCCTTTAGTAAATGCAACGTTGGAATTGTCACTTCTTTGCATATTCTCCATGCATGAATGAAACCAACAATTAATTATTAGAAATAACAAGGTGAGGACTTCTGGGAAGATGGCCGAGGAGAAGCTGGAGGCTAAATAACTCTCGCATAGAAAGCAGTTTTTTAATGTTCCAGTGAACATTCTCTGGCCCTAAGCCAGAGAATCATACCAAGTGTGCCATCACAGTACAGAGAGGGAAAATCCAGGCAAGGAGACAGATCTGACCACTTGCCAACAGCTGCAGCTGCAGATGCGGCTGCAGCAGTGGCAGCCATAGCCACAATACCTGCAACGCAGAGAGTCCGGGACAATGGAGCCAGACACAGCAGACTAGTAGATTCTTCTCAACACCAGCAAGAACGGATAAGGAGCAGACATCTTCATCCTGCAGTTCGCAGACCAGAGACGACCCAGGAACCAAGTCTCAGTGTGAGTAGAAGCCTGACATTCTCACTCCTTCTCAGGGAGCAGAGGAGGAAAGGCCACCCCTCCTTCCCCACTACCAGAGATCTCCATCTTTGACACTAACAAATGCCCAGCTGAGCTGCTAGCTCCAACTCAGACCATGGAAGAAAACTACAGTCATTTAGCAGGGCACAAGAACCTAACCTGGACTGCCAGACACAGCTCCACCCAGGGAAAATTCACTCAGCCTGATCTGTCAGCTCCAGGAGTGGCTTTCTTCACTGGGTAAACAGAGCCAGAGCCTGCCCCTCCCTTTAGCAGCCTGGACAATCAATTGAAATTAAGTAAACATAAACCCAGAGAATGGCTCCAGGCGGGTCTCTGTGATTTTCTCACTAGGTAGCCCCTCAAGGAAAAGCTACTGTTTGCTGAAAGGCCTCAACTCTACCCAGAACCTAGTCTCATCACAGCATCTTCAAACTAGAGGAAACAGCCATCTCCCTCTTTTGAGATACTCAAAGTATATCTCCCTCCCATTGAACTAGACTGGGGGAAGGATCACAAAATTCTGGGTAAAGAAGAGCATTTTTCTGCCTGCTCAAACAAACTGACTGAAGAAAATCAACCAAGCAACAGGAAAATCAAACACCACAGGTAGACCAGAAACTCCAAGAAGAGGCTGGTTATGGACCCAAGGGAGATACAGGATCTTCCCACCCCTCCTCAAAAAAATCAAAGAACCTTTTTTTTTTGTACCTTTTATAATTTTTTTTCTAAGACTTTTTTTTAATTTTTAAAATTTAAAAATTTAACTTAAAAATTGTTTTCTAGTACCATTTTTTCTTATAATTTTAATATTAGGGGTATATCTCTGTGTGCATTTTGCTTTCCATTTTTTTTTCTTTTTAAAAATGTTATTTTTTAGTTTTTTGTTTAGCTCTACTAAACTTTTGATCTTTTTTTCTTTCTTTCTCATTCTTTTCACCTTTTCTTCTCTTTCATTCTTCTTTGTGTGACTTAAGTGCTGTTCTACACATCCTCAGATATACCCGGAACACGATTATTAGACCTTATCCCCCATTGTGTACACACTTAATCCAGAAAATTATTATTCAATTCAATACCTTTTAGACTTAAATTCCTTAATAGCAGTACTACCTTTTTATGCCCAAATAATATTTTAAACAATTTTATATTTAATTTTTTCACGTCTCCTTTCTATCCTTCCCCTTCTCTCATTATATCCACTTTCTTCGCTGAGCATTTTGTTTTCAATTTGCATAATTTTTAAGCATTGCACTTTTTAATTTTTAATTTTTGCTTTTCTATTTTTCCTTGCCTCTTTTTGTCTCTTTCTCTTTCTTCTTATTTTCTCTCTCTCTACTTTCATTCTATCCAACCTATTTCCCGCTTTGAGATTAGCCTTAATTAACTCTCCCTGTGTCTTCCCACATCTCTCTATTCCTATTTTTACATACATTTCTCCCTAAACCTAATAATTTCTGGTTTGCCAAATTCTTCTTTGCGGTTTGTAGCCCATTAGTATATAGTTGTTTGATGTTGAATAGATATATCTGTTGAACTAGATCCTATCTGCCGACTTTTGACTGTGCAACTACAGACTTTGGTTGATGCTTGCCTGAAGATAGTGTTCTAGCACAAAACTGGTGTTACTTTCATCCCAAATGGTCACAGTAAGCCAGAAAAAGACAAGAAAAATGGCAAGTCCGGGTATCTCAACTCCCACTCAAGATAATCAGGGGACAGAACAGATGATGAATAATCCAGAGGAGAGTCCCCAAATAGTTCTAAAAACACTGCTGGCAAACATGATAAATGAAAAGATTGAAAACATACAAAGGACTCTGTATGAATGTGATAGGGAGAGAGAGGAGGAAGCTATAGGGTCCTTTAAATACAGAGTCATTTCATCTGTGAAAATGGATAGTTTTACTTCTTCCCTATTTGGATCCCCTTCATGTTTTTCTCTTGGCTATTGCCTTTGCTAGAAAGTCCACTACTATATTGAAGAGTAGGAGAGAGAGTGGACATCTTTTTCTCATTCCTGATTTTAATGTGTTCATGCCTCCACGGTTAGGTACATGCTTATTGTCTCTTTGTCATATACGTACTCTGTATTATATTGAGGAAAGTTGCATGCGTTCCTAGCTTCTCAGACCTTTTAATCACATAGGGGTATTGGAGCTTTTTAATAGCTATTTCTACATCCATATAAATGATCATGTGGTTCTTGTCCCTGCTTCTGCTGATGGTTTGTAATATGTTTATTGACAAGAATATTGAATCAAATTGTACCCAGGATGAATATTATTCGATCATACCATATGAATTTTTTGTTAGCTGCTGAAATTGGTTGGTGAGAATTTTATTGAGAAGTTTTGCAACAATGCTTATCAAAGAGTTGGGTTCATAGTTCTCTTTATTTGATGAGTCCCTATCTGATTTGGGGAAGAGTCTAATTCTAGCTTCATAGAATGTGTTTGATAATTCCATTACCCTTTCTATTCCATTGAAGAGTTAGATCTGAGTATTTTAAATTCTTACAGACCTTAATTTCATGGAAAATCTATTGAGTCCTATATTTTTCTGGTATGGGAAATTGTTTATGGACACTTCATTTTCATTACTCCTGATGTATCATTTCTTGGTTCAGTTCGAGAATAGGAAAACATCAATTTCTCCAGGATTCTCCAGGTGATTGGCATATGGTTTTCAAAGTACACTCTTATAACATTCTCAGTTTTATTTATCTATATTGTTATGTCTCATTTTTTCCTCTAATTTTATCTATTTGTGTGATTTCTCTTAGTAGCTCTTAGGAGCTGTGCCTCATGTATTCTTAATATATTTACCTTGTTCTTTGGTAGGCAGCATCGTTTTATTTTATTTTTGGGGGGGGGAGGGGATCCCATCATGGGGCCTAAACTCTGGGCCTGGGCACTGTCCCTCAGCTCTTCATCTCAAAGCTAGCACTCTACCACTTGAGCCACAGCGCCACTTCAGGCTTTTTTCTGCATATATGGTGCTGAGGAATTGAACCCAGGGCCTCAAGCATGCAAGGCAAGCACTCAAACACTGAGCCACCTTCCTAGCCCCAGGTATCATCTTATATAACCAGTTCCTGTTCTTCTTCATCTTCTCTATGTAGGGTATATTTGATTAACTTCTATCCTGCTTATTTGGTGGAGATATATTATTTCAAGTTTCTTTGTCATGAAATATTTTTATATATCCTTTAAATGTAAAGGAGAATTTGTCTTGGGACCGTATTCTCGGTTGGTAGTTGTTTGCCTTTAATGTTTGTTATATATCATGCCAATCTCTTCTTTTTACCATATTAGCTAAGAAATATGTATTTATTCTGACTGTATATTCTTTATAAATAATCAATCTTTTCTCTATGGCAGCTTTAAGAACTCTTTCCTTGATCTCAAATGATCCTCTAATGGATTATGATGTGGTGGTGGGTTGTTCTGTTCTAGAATTCTGTTAGGTGTTCAAAATGCTTCTCTTTTATGAATGAGCCTATATCTTTCTCTTTGGATGTTTGGAATGTTCTATGCTAGAATTTTGTAATATGTTTCCCCTCCATTTAGTTTCCTGCTCTTCTCCTTCTTGATACAAATTTTCCCCAAATTTGATATTCTAATCGAGTTTTGATGTTCTGGCAAGAACATTTCTTATTTCTTGGATTATTTCTAACTGCTTACTTCCTTTTTCCTATTAGACCTATTTGGTCTTTTACCCCTGAGATAATCTTCTATGTTATCTATTTGCTGTGGATACATTCTATTTTGTTTTTGATTTCTCTGTCTTCTAATTAGTCATTTTCTAGGGCTTCTATCTCTTCATTAAAGCTTTGTTTTAGGTCTTGTATGGACTTTCTTTACATCTTTTCATTGGGTGGGGTGTTGAGAGGGTTGTTTTGTTTACTAGTGTCTTCTCTCATATCTTTTTTTTTGCTGTCCCTGAGCCAATTTATTTATTTATTTATTTACTTTTAATTTTTTATTGCAAACATAATATACAGAGGGTCACAGTGCTGCAATAAACATGGAGGAGCACATATCCTTGTATATTGGTTCCTGTTGTTCAGGGTAGATGCCTAGAAGTGGTATGACTCAGTCATAAGGGAGGTCAATCTTTAGCTTTCTAAGGACCCTCCAGATTGCTTTCCAAAGTGGTTGTGTAAGTGTACATTCCCACCAGCAGTGTAATAGGGTTCCTCTTTCTCCACATCCCCTCCAGCATTTGTCGTTGGCTGATTTGTGGGTATAGGACATTCTGACTGGGGTAAAGTGGTATCTCAGGGTTGTCTTTATTAGCATTTCTTTCACCACCAGGTATGATGAACATTTCCTCATGTGTTTCTATGCCATTTTATTTCTTCATCTGAGAATTCCCTCTTTAGATCCCTTGCCCATTTAGTAATTGGTTTGTTTGGTTTGGAAGGGATTAGTTTCTTGAGTTCCCTGTATATACTGGATGTTAACCCCTTGTCTTATGAATTGCTGATAAATATTTTTTTCCCAATTAGTTGGATGTCTTTCTAGCTTCGTTGCGATAGTTTTAACTGTGAAGAAGCTTTTTATTTTAAGGTAGTCCCATTTGTCGAGTCTCTCTCCAATTTGTTGTGACCCTGGGACTCTGTTCAGGAAGTTCCTTCCTGTACCTATTAGTTCTAGTGTCTCTCCTACTCTTTCCTGCAATAGTTTCAGAGATTCAGGTTTAATGTTAAGATCTTTGAGTTGATGTTGGTGCATGGTGATAGGTTGGGGTGCACTTTTAGTTTTCTGCATGTGGCCACCCAGTTTTCCCAGCACCAGTGGTTGAAGAGGCTGTGTTTCTTCCATTGTATGTCTTTGGCGCCTTTGTCGAATATCAGCTGGCTGTAGGCCTGTGGATTTATTTCTGTATCTTCTATTCTGTTCCATTGGTCTTTGGGTCTGTTTTCGTGCCAGTACCATGCTGTCTTTGTTATTATAGCTCTATAATAGTGTTTGAAATTTGCCATGGATATCTCTCCCATGTTGTCTTTATTCCCTAGAATTGTTTTGGCTATTCTAGGTCTTTTGTTGTTCCATATGAATTTTTGGACTGTTTTCTGTATTTCAGTAATGTACATCATTGGGATTTTAATAGGAATTGTATTGAATTTGTATATTAATTTTGACAGTATTACCATCTTCACTGTATTAAGTTGCCTATCCAAGAGCATGGGAGGTCTTTCCATTTCCTAGTGTCTTCTGCAATTTCTTTCTTTAACTTTTTATAGTTTTCATTAAATAGTTCTTTTACATCTTTGGTTAGGTTAATTCCTAAATATTTTATTTTGGGGGAGGTTATTGTGAATGGGGTTGCTCCCTTTATTTCCCTCTTTTCTTGTACATTGTCAGTGTACAGGAAGGCAACTGATTTTTGTGGATTTATTTAATGTCCTGCTACTTTGCCGAAGTGATTTATGATTTCTAAGAGTTTGGGGATGGAGTTTTTGGGATTGTGAAGGTATAGTATCATGTCGTCTGCAAAAAGGGATAGTTTAATTTCTTCTTCCCTATGTGGATCCCATTAGTATTTTTTCTTGCCTTATTACACTGGCTAAGGGTTCCAGGACTATATTGAAGAGGAGTGGAGACAGTGGGCATCCTTGCCTTGTTCCTGATTTTAGGAGAATTGGTTGTAGCTTTTCCCCATTAAGTATAATATTGGCTATTGGTCTGTCATAAATGGTTTTATTGTTTTAAGAAATGTTCCTTCTATTCCTATTTTTTCCAGAGCTTTTAGCATGAATGAATGTTGAATTTTATCAAAGGCCTATTCTGCATCTGTGGCAATAATCATGTGATTCTTGACCTTGGCTCTGTTGATGTGTTGGATTACATTTATTGAATTACGTATGTTAAACAATCCCTGCATCTCTGGGTGAAGCCTACCTGGTCATAGTGTATGATTATTTTTATGTTTCTGGATTCCTTTAGCTAGAAACTTGTTAAGGATCTTTGCATCTGTGTTCATCAAGGCAATTGGCCTGCAATTCTCTTGTTTGGTTGGTTCTTTGCCTGGATTGGGGATGAGTATGATATTGGCTTCATAGAATGAGTTTGGGATAGCTCCGTCCTTCTCTGTTTCTCTGAAGAGCTTGAGGAATATGGGTTTAGGTTCTTCTTTAAAGGTCTTATAGAATTCTGCTGTGAATTCATCTGGTCCTGGGCTTTTTTTTGTCGGAAGACTTTTGATATCTTCCTGTATCTCATTGTAGGGTATTGCCTTATTTAATTGGTTTACTTCTTTGCTCAGTTTGGGCAACTTGTATTTTTCTAAAAATGCATCCGTTTCTGCCAGGTTTTCTTCCTTTAGAGAGTATAACTTTTGAAAGTAGTCCGTTAGGATTGTTTGGATATCTTGGGTACGTGTTGTGATTTTTCCCGTGGCATCCTTAATCCTGTTAATATGGGTTTCCTCTCTTCTTTTTTTAATTAATCTTGCCAACTGGCCATCAATTTTATTTATTTTTTTAAAGAACTAGTTTTTTGTTTGGTTAATTTGGGCTATAATTTTCTGATTTTCTAATTGGTTAATCTCTGCTTTTAATTTGGTTATCTGGCTCTGTCTGGTAACTTTAAGTTACATTGTTTCTTGTTTTTCAAGCTGTTTTAATTGCAACATGAGATTATTTACTTGGTCTATTTCCATTTTCTTGATGTGGGCACTGAGGGCAATAAATTTGCCCCTTAAGACTGCTTTTGCTGTGTCCCACAAGTTTCTTTAGGAGGTGTTATCATTTTCCTTGAGTTGTAGGAAATGTATTATTTCTTCTCTGATCTCTTCCCTTAACCAGGCATTGCTAAGGAGTGTGCTGCTCAATCTCTATGTATTTGAGGAATTTCTGTGGTATGCTTTGTTATTGAGAACTAGCTTGATTCCACTGTGGTCAGATAGGCTACAGGGGATTATGTTGTTCCCTTTCTATTTCTTAAGTTCCTTTCATGAACTATGATACGGTCTGTTTTGGAGAAAGTTCCATGAGCTGTTGAAAAGAATGTGTACTTCGTTGTTTTAGAGTGAAATACTCAGTCAGTTAGTTCCGCTTGAAGTATGGCCTCACTTAATTCGGTAGTTTCTTTGCCAATCCTCTGGTTGGTAGACCTGTCCTTTGGTGAGAGTGGTGTGTTAAAGTCTCCTATTATTATCGTATTGGGATCTATTTTATGCTCTAACTTTGAGAGTATTTGTTTAACATATCTGTGTGCACCAATATGTCTTTCTGTACTGATTTTAATGAAAAGTTTCTTTTGTCAGATATCAGGATATCTACACCTGCTTTCTTACTGGGGGCATTTGATTGGTAGATCCTTTTCCAACTCTTTAATCTAAATTTGTTTGTATGTTTGGCTCAGAGTTGGGTCTCCTGAAGGCAACAGATGGATGGGTCATGTTTTCTGATCCAGTCTGAAGATCTTTTTCTTTTGATTGGCAAATTAAGCCCATTAATATTAAGAGAAAGTATAGAGAGATGCATTGTTGTCCTTGTTATTCCCTGTTTCCCTAAGTTTTTCTTCTTTCCTTTCCTCCTGTGCTTGCTCAGTTAGACTTTGATTAATGCCTGTCTGGATGCAGGTCCCAGTTCCTGGTTGCTTTCTTCAGGTTGTGTCCCCCAGTCTTAGTATTCTTTTTAATGCTAGCTTAATGTTTATGTATACATTTAGTTTTTCTTTGCTATTAAAAATTTTCAGCTCTCCATCGAATGTGAATGCTAGCTTTGCTGGGTATATCAGTCTGGGTTGGCAGGTTTTGGAACTCAGGCCTTGTATGATAATTTCCCAGGCCTTTCTTGCATTCAGTGTTTGTATGGAGAGATCTGCAATGATTCTAATTTTTTCTGATTATAGTATAGCTCCTTCTTCATTTTTGCCGCATGCAATATTGTTTCCTTATTATTCAAATCTATCAGTTTTACTATAATGTGTCTAGAAGTGTTTCTCTTGGGATCTTGCTTGTTGGGTGTTCTATATGCTTCTGTTGTGTAGGTAAGATGTTCTTTTTTGAGGTGAGGAAAATTTTCACCTATTATCTTGTTGAATAGGTGTTGCATACCCTTGCTCTGAAATTCCTCCTCTTCGTCCCCTCCAATTATACGAACGTTAAATTTCTTGGCATTATCTGCTTGCTCTTGAATTTCCCTTTGGCTTAATTTGAGTGATTTTTCCATATCTGTCACTTTTTGGTCCAGTTGGTGTATTCTGTCTTCTGTATCTTACACTCTACATTCTATTTCGTTCACTCTCTTGACCGAGGCTTCAATTGTGGTTTGCATGTAGGAAATGGACTCCTTTATGGATTCGATGTTGGTTCTCAAGGTAGTGATCTTATCTCTTTATGAGGTATGTAATGCCTCTATTTTGGCATTTATCTCACTTCTTACTGAGGTTTGTGCTGCCTCTAGTTTTGCATGCATCTCCTGTATGATATCCTGTATCTCTTTTGATAGTTCATCTTTGTGCTCTTTCAATTTCTGGACTATTTCTTGCTTTATTTCTTGAGTCATTGCCTCCAGCATCCCTTGGATGTAGCTTTTGTCTTCCATTCCTGCTTTGCTCCCACTGGGGCTCTCCCCTGCATGGCTGCTGGCTATTGAGGGTAGCTTGCTATCCTAGGTGGTGATAAACCTTGTAATTTTTCTCTGTGATTTTCACCTAAGGGTTTGTGGATTATTGGAGATTAATCTCCAATTTTGTTTTTGTGTGTCTGTGTTTCCTTGGTTGCTGATTCTGTATTGGTAGAGAGAGTCTGTGCCTGATCTGGGTTCTGTTGGGGGCCTACCTCTAGCTGCTGGTCTGACCTACATAGTATTCTTGGCTCTCTGCTGTAGATCGCTGGCCATTCCCGACTTTGGAATGATTGAGCAGCCTAGACTTCTCCTGTTTGCTCCTATGGGTGCTCTTGGCAAGACCAGATTCTCTGGATGCACTCTCCCAGATGCTGGAGTCTGCTATGGGCTCCTGATGTATTTTTTTTGGCAGGCTTGTGGGATTAAACTCTAGGTTTGGATGCTGTCCCTCAGCACTTCAGCTCAAGACTGGCACCCTACCATTTGAGCCACAGCACCACTTCTGACCCTCTGTGCTTATGTGATGCTGAGGAGTCAGATCCATGGCCTCATGTACCCAAGACTGTCACTCTACTTTTGAGCCACCTTACCAGCCTGAGCTCCTGCCTACTATCAGGTGCTGATGGCCTGTGTTGTCCAATTCCCAGCCTAGAGTATATCGGGTTTTGGTGGTGTTTGGGCGTCTCTTGTCCTGAGCCATCTCCAGGTCTTTTGCTCTCACAGGCGTGCTTCCCAGGGGGTGCAGTTCTATGTTTTTCTCCCCTCTGCTGAGGCACATGCTCAGCTTTTGACTTCAGGTGGGAGGAGTTGGTTGTGCTGTTCAGGCGCCGGATCCCCAGACCTGGTCCCGGCCCCCCAACTGGGGCATGCCGGTTAAGCCTGTGCTGCTGTGTATACCACCTAGCTTATGCAGCCTGGGGTACACAATTCAAATTTCTTCTACTGTTGGTTGTCTTGACCCAGGGACACTCTTCCTGGCTTGGGCATTTAAGTTCCTTTCCAGGGGCACTCTTGCTCGAGCCTGGCCAGTGGAGTGTGCTCCACGGGCTGGTGGAGCTCTCAAACAGTTCCCAGTTCCCAGTTTAATGGGTCCTGTGGTCGGGGTGTTGGGTAGGGAGTCTGGGTTAAGGTCTGGGGATTCCCTCCAGCTCTGGTCTCCCTTGAGTGACACACTGTCCCCTGTTGGGTACTCACCCTGGAGCTAGTTGTTTCTGGGTCGTGTAGGTTGTCAGTTGCTGTTGCAATCTGAGTTCAGTTGGGGTGGTTGTGGGCTGGGCTGGGCGGTGGTGGCTCTGTGTGATTCTCTTCTGTCTCTGCCTCTATAGAAGCTGTCAGGTCCACGCCGCAGGTGAGGGGTTGGGTCTAGGCCTCCGTACAGGATCTGAGCACTGTCGTTTGCATTCTCCGGATCAGCACCAGTTCCTTGTAGGTCTTTTGCTTTGGTGTTCTGTGAGCGTCCCATGTAGCTCTGGGGTTCACGTCGTGGGGCTGAGTTCCAGGCTCGGAGGTTTCTCCGTTTATCGCAGTTGGCAGGTCTGACACCGGTACCTCAGGTGACTTCTGCTTGAGTTATCTGCAGACAGCTCACTGTGTCTATGGGACCCTGGCAGCCCCTGCTGGGTTGTCGTCGCAATTGATGGGTGTGACACCAGTATCTCAGGCGATTTCTGTGCAGGTGATCTACAGATAGCCCCCTGTGTCTCTGGCACCCCCGTCGCCCTCACCGGGTCATCGCAATTGATGTGTCTGACACCAGTACCTCAGGCAGCTTCTGCGTGGGTGATCTGCAGCAGCCCCCTGTGTCTCTGGGACTCCGGTAGCCCACACAGGGCCGGCTGGCCATGGCTTGGAGCACTACCGTGCATCCAGTAAAGGTTGGGGGAGGGGTCTTCACTCTTCTCTGTTCTGAAATTCTTCTTTTCCTCTCTTTCTTTCTTTTTTTATTTTCCACCAACTGTTTTTCCCTGAGTGTTTGTCTTTTTGTTGTTGTCAGTCTCTTGGGGAGATTAAACATTGGAATTCGAACTCTCTTTTTGGTTGGGGAGAGCTATGGTGTTTCCCTACTGCCCCATCGCCATCTTCCCTGAGCAACTTGTTCTCTCTCATATCTTTTAACTAGACATCCATTTTTTTTCCTTTGGCTCCCTTGCCTTTTCAGAATTTATTTTTCTGTTTGTAGTCTCCATGACTTATTTTGCTAATACTTGTTTTGTCTCATTTCTCACAAATTTCCTTGTAGAGGTTTTGTATCTTTTCATTAATCATATTTTTCAGCATTATTAGTAATGTATTATTAAAAATATCTTCTAGGTCCTTCATTGTCTGTTCTTATGCCTGGTTATTTACTGTGTGAATTACACTACCTTGACATCACTTTTCTTGAATTTTTCTGATTTGTTCTGACCACTTTGGGGACTTTTGGGGGGGGGGAATCTTTGATCTTAATAGGTGACTCTTTATGTTCTTGGTTGATTTGCCAGGTGTTGGTTGGATCTGCTGTTGTGATTTGTTTTTCTGGAATTAGGTTTTTGACTGTACTATTAAGTGTAAGAGTAAAAATCAATTGTGCTGAGATGTGATGTTAATATGTGTGGTTACAGTAACTGTCGGGCTGTCCAGTGGTATATTGAATTGTCTGAGTATAGATGTGACTGTCTGCATTGGATACTTCTCTTCCTGCTTTTTTTCCCATGCGGACCTTTTATTTCCAAACTGAAGCTGTGTTTTTGAGTATGTTGGCCAACACAGTCACAACAGTCACCTGCCTGGCTTGGCAACATTTTATAGATTTCAGCTTTCTTGTGAAGACTATAAAATCTTTTTTTGAATTGTATATCTATATATAATTGTAGATGGCTCAGTGTGACCCTCTAGAAGTGGAGTACCTTCTAGGACTCTAAATCTATGTTTCATTAGAGTGAGCTAGGGTAATTTTCTGTTGTTATTCTGCCATTGTTTTTCCTTTTCCTCAGATTTATTTTTTATAATGTTGATTTTTCACATAATTTAGGATTCATAATGGTGTTATCAGGTTATTTTTGTTTTTTGTTTGTGTTACTTTGAAATAGTGATTTCAGACTTGTATGAAGTGACAGTAATAATATGAAATGTATATTATTACATTGAAAGACATACAGCAGACATTTTAACCTATTTGCTACAAGTAAATTAATATTAAGCAAAGGTAATTAAAGTAATTACTTATTTACTCATCAGAAGATGAGTATAGTAGGCTTGGATATCTTGGAATAAAAGACATTAGTCTCATTACAACTGATGGTTTCAATGAAATTACTAGCTAAACTTTCTTCTTCAGAAAGGCTAAAGCTCCATTTCTTTCATATTAGTATTATAAAATCATAATACCTGCATGTTGAATTGTTTTCCGCTGTTATTTTCTTTTTTATTTTGTGAAAATACTGTACAGAGTGGTTATAATTACATGGACAAGATAATGAGTACATTTCTAATCAAGCATTGTAGCCTCCTCCTTTTTATCCTCTTCCCATAACTTCCAATTCTCCCTCCGCCCCCCATCTTTTTCTCCTCCCCCCACCCAATCCTCCTTCCCTGCTCCCCCCACCAAGGTTGCAAAGTTTGTTTTTGACATAACTCCTTGTACATCTCATTGTTGCAATGGGTCTACCTGTATCCCTATTTAAACGATTTGTTTTGTCCCTTACCCTCTACAAATTATAACGCCATCAAATAGAGTGAAAGAAGGGGTTATACCATAGGGGAGGGACATACAAATCAATAGAGAAATAATACTATAAATGTGTTAGAAACATTTGAATGAAAGAAAAAAAAAACATTTGACTATGTATCTTAGGGCTCATTTCCCTAACATCAACTTATCTAACCTTTTCTGCTTGACTCAGACATATACTGTTTATTGCAAATAAGGGAAACCATGGGACCTATGTAACTTTGGGCCTGTCTTACTTCACTGAAGATAATTTTTTCCAAGTCGTTCCATTTCCTAACAAATGGGGCAATGTCATTCTTTCTGATGGAGGTATAGAATTCCATTCTGTATATATAGGACATTTTCTTGATCCATTCATCTACTGAGGGGCATCTGGGTTGGTTCCATATCTTAGCTATGGTAAATAATGATGCAATAAACATAGTCATGATAGTAGCTTCAGTGTGGTCTTGTTTGTGAACATTTGGGTAAATGCCCAAAAGTGGGATTGCTGGGTCATAGGGGAGTTCTAATTGGAGTCTTCTGAGGAACCTCCATACTGCTTTCCAAAGTTGTTGAACAAATTTTCACTCCCACCAAAAATGCAGTAAGGTTTCCTTCTGTACACATCCCCTCCAGAGTCTGTTGTTATTAGAGTTCTTGATTACAGCCATTCTATCTGGAGTGAGGTGGTCTCTCAATGTTGTTTTGCTTTGCATTTCTTTTATGGCTAGAGAGCTTGAGCATTTCTTCATTTGTCTATTGGCCCTCTTTCTTTCTTCTTCAGAGAAGTTTCTCTTTAAGTCTTTTGCCCACTTATTTATTGGGCAGTTGTTTCTTTGAGGATTTGTTGTTGGGGAATTTAACTTTTTGAGTTCCAGGTATATTTCAGATATGAGACCCTTTTCCGTTGTATGGTTAATGAAGATCTTCTCCCAATCCATGTCTTCCTATTGATCTTGGTAGCTATGTCCTTTGCCAAACAGAAGCTCTGCAATTTCATGCAATCCTATTTGTCCAACCTTTCTTTGATTTGTTGTGTTTCTGGGTCTCTATTAAGAAAATATTAGCCTGTGCCACGGAGTCCTAGGGTTGTTCCTACTCCATGCTGTAATATTTTTAGAGTGTCTGCTTTGACTCCGAGGTCTTTGATTCATTTGGAGTTGATTCTGGTGCAGGGTGATGTATAAGGATCTAGGTTTAGTTTTGTCCAAGTAGTTAACCAGTTTTTACAGCACCATTTACTGAAGAGGCTGTCTTTCTTCCATTCTATTTTTTTAGCTACCTTATTGAAGCTTAAATGGCTATAGTTCTGTCGGTTCATTTCTGGGTTTTCAATTCTATTCCATTGGTCCTGAGGTCTGTTCTTGTGCCAGTACAAACCAGGTTTGATTACTATGGCTTTGTAGTAGAGTTTGAAATTTGGTAGTGATATTCCTCCAGTACTGTTCCTTCTGTTGAGGATCATTTTTGCTATTTGGGGTCTTTTATTGTTCCATATGAAGTTTTGGATTCCTCTTCTATTTCTTTGAAGAATGAGGTTGGAATATTGATAGGTATTGCATTGAATTTGTACCAATTCCTTAAAATACCTATATTGCTTATATTGTGATGAAAATCTCAGTAATATTAATATGAATTTATATTTGAGTCTCATCTTGAGCTACATTCATATGAAATTTATGCAATCTTAAGCAAGAAACCTGACGATTTTACTCTTTTCTGTTTTAATCAATAAATCCATGCTCTTTTGAAATATGTCCTCATCTTTTATATTGCTCCAGTAAACATTATGTACTTCTAGTACTTTTACTGAAATAAATGCAAAGTATGGAATATGAAGACAATCCCCCCTTTGTCACTTTAAGTATATCCTTTGGGACTATTTTATATATAAAAATATAGATGTGCAATGCACATGTTTATACATGAATAATCTGATCGTCAATCAATTGGACCCAAGAACTACTGTACCACATATAGTCTCAATTTAATTAAAGGCACCAAAATATTAGTGTTCATAGATATCACTCATTTTTAGAAAATGATTAATCTCAACAAACTTTATATCATATTTCAAATTTTAAAAATGAAAATTACACCCAGATTTGCTGTCAGTATCGTGTTTCCAGGAATACATTTATTCAGCAAACAGGACACACAAAATAAGGGTTTGTCACATAGAACGAAAGATGTAGAAACCGACAGTCTTTCTTAAGATGATAAGTCCTTGCAAATCATGTGATTTATTCAAAGATACTATAAAATTTATTAAGAGGTTGTGTGATCAGAAGTGATAGGTAAGCAAAGAATCTGGAAAACAGTATATTTAAATTGAGATTTCAATATACGAAGACAAGTTAACAATAAATTAGCCTATAGAAAATGATTTTATATCTCTAATACTCATCTAGTATTCTACATTTTCCCACATACTTCTGTCCTCTTACCTCAGTTCCTGATCAATATTCTTCTACTTTCATGATGTCAATTGCTACTAAAATAACGAGGTGGGTATATTTGTGGTTTCTAGATTGAATAAACTTTAGTACTTTGGAATAGTAGTATGAATTCATGGAGTTTGACTTGCATGACAAGTGTGAGGATACCGTATTAACGGTACTGTTAATTGGCCTGAAGCAGCTACAAACATACTATGAATAAATAGACACACATTACACTAAGAGCAAGGGACTTGATTTCAGAGAAAGATGCAGGTCCAGGCAAGATCCTCAAGAAAATAAAGACCAATGGAGCAAACATCAATCAACTATCATTACAAAGGAATTGAACTGATTTCTGATGTGTCCGGGTCGCAGCTGTGTTTGTGTGTGTGTGTGTGTGTGTGTGTGTGTGTGTCTGTGTGTGTCTGTCTGTGTGTGTGTGTGTGTGTGTGTGTGTAGAGAGAGAGAGAGAATTTTAGTGTGGCTTCCATATTTACAGCCCTTAGAGAATTACTTGTTAAGGATAAGGTGCTCATATCAGAACTCTGATACTACAGTCATCACTTTTTACTGCGAAAAACATTTGCTTAATCCTACTTAAAAAGAGAAATAGGCCGTGGCCGGCTTGAGGAGGAAAAAGGTGGGGGGCGAGTCCTGCCTTGCCTGTGCGGTATCCCTGTTCTGCCGTCCGACCTCCGTGGCTCTTTTTTTTTTTTTTTTTTCCTATGGCCCCTAGCTCCAACTCCCCCGACCTGCCGCTTCCCGATGGCGGGCCTGGTAGGCCGCTGACCTGCACTACTCCCGAGCGCGACTTTGCTCTGGCCCCGCATGGCAAGGCCGACCGACCAGTGTTGGTGTTGCTGCTGCCGCAGACGCCCCCCCCCCCACCCCTCCCTGCCACCCGTGGTGGGAAGGATGGACGCCTTTCATGTGTGCTGGTCCCAGTGGGGTTCCCGTCGGGGTTGGGTGCGGACCACCCTCAGAGTGAGGAGAGTCTCTCTAGCGATCCTCATTCGGTAGGCGGCGTTCGCTGCCGGGTTGGTGGGGGCTCCCCCCAGATGGGCTCCCGCGGCCCTGCCGCTCCCTGTCCCGCTTTTGAGCATTAGTGCCTGCCCGCGTTGGTAACTGCGTGCCCGCGCCTCCCCCCTCCGAGCTGGGGGAGGGTCCCGCGGGGCCTCTCCCGGGCAGTCGTCTGGTGCGGTGTGTCGAGTGGCGGAGCGTGGAGCCTGTGCTGGGTCGCTATGCGAGGGCGTGTGTTGTGTGGCTTCCCGGCCTCGTGCTTGGGGTGCCCTGGGGTTTTGGGGGGTCCCGTCCCCCTCCGGCCCCTGGCGACACTGTTCCCGAGCGTCTGTGTGGGCCGCCGCCCATTGGCGACGATGGCGCCGTGCGGGCGCCGGGCCCCGCGGTGTTCTGGGGCCGCCGTGCCCATGGTGGTGTGCCGCTCAGGGGGTTCTGGCCCTCCGGAGCCGAGGATCCCTGTGTGTGTGGGCCCTTGCTCACGCGGCCAATAAAGAGGCGGTCGATGATGGGTGCTGTGCCCGGCGGTGTGGATGGATGCGGTGGGGCCCTGCTGGCGCGGACGGCTCCGCGGGCGTTCACGGGGTCTTTGAGGTGTGTGCGAGCTGCCTTTTCCCTCTAGGGCCTCTTTTGGGGGGACCCGCCGCGGCCGCGGTGGGGGTTTCCGGTCCGCTGGTCAGCCGGCTCGGTGTCCCAGGCATTGCGCGGGACCGCCCAGGTGTTGGGGGTGGTGAGATCCTGCGTTCGTTTCCCTGGCGTGCCGGCTGTGCCCGGAAAGGTCTCACCTCCCCGCTGGTTTGCGGCTGCGCCACCCGCCCGTGGGGGGGTGGCCGCTCGCTCGCTTGCCTCTCACCCCGGTGACCCGAACCGATGACCCTCCCTGCTGCTCTTATTGTGCTTCCGGCATGCCCTCCTCACCCGCATCAGCCTTCCGCGATCCTCACCGGTTTGGCCTTGGTGGCCGGCCACCAGTGGATGGTCGAGTTGGGCGTGTGTGGTGTTCTCTTGGGGGGGGGGGACGGCCCTCGGCTCGTGAGGCTGCTCTCCAGGTGTGGGGGAGGCACGTCGTCGTGGCGGTGGTGGCTTTTGAAGGGTCTTCTCGGATCCGTTTTGCTCACAACGCGAGGGCTCCTGCCAGCGGGACCGCCGGTATGCCATGGGGGCGGTGGTGGTGAGATTCCCGCGTGCGTCCCTCGCTTGGGAGTTGGCCATCAGAGGGCCCAAAGCTGGCGTGACGTTGTCTCCTCCCGCTGGGTGCCGCCTTGCGTGCCTACGCGATGCTGTCCCGGGTTCCCGCGCCTCCCTCCTGCTGGCCTAGCCAGAGGCTTGCCCACATCATCTCCTCCATCTCGAGCCCTGTGGCTTCGTCCCTGCCCCGGTCCCGGATCCGGGGCATTGTGCTCTCTCGGCGTGTAGCCCCCGCGTGCCCCGCGCGACCCCGGAAAAAATAAAAAAATAAAATAAAATAAAAAAAGAGAAATATAAACTAACACATTACATGATTCTTTTGACAATTAATTGGTATATTGAAGGCCAAAGAGAAGAATTGTAGAGTAATATAATCTTTTTCCTCTCTCCTGAATATTACCCAGCAATAGCTGTGATTTCAGGAGTCTCCTGCTATGTATTCACAGCTGAATTACTAATATGCTTAATAATATGAAACATACGATAGAGAAATAGATCAGCCAGCAAGCACAAAGAACTAGTCATGAGACCGAACTTTTGAGCAGGGTTCCCACATCTTTTAGGAATGTAATTCCTTCATATGAACTTCAAATTTTGTGGATTTCCCTGAGTGATTAAAGGTTAGAAAATACTGTAAAAACGAGAATTCCTGTTCAGCCAAGAAAAACGTGCTCATAATCCCATCCTCACGTTACAAATTTCCATTTCCTAAAGACTCTCTTTTAGAGTGCTTTCATTTAATATACTCCAGCACCTCACTCTTCCTTGTGGGAGACAGGAAAACAGATAATTTTGTTTGAATATTATCTTATGTAAGTTAGTGTTTACAGGCATTATTTGTCTGATTACAGAAGTTAGTATTAAGTGTAAATATTATTTAATATTATGACCTTCTACTCTCTACATTCTTCACACTAAATTAATCAAATATGGTGAATTTGAAATAATTAGTCTCTATGTCAGCTATGTTAATATTATTTACAATGTGAGTGAAATGTTGAAAAAGTAGTATTTATTTTAGTTTAATTGCTCTAAAGAGACATTGAATGATATAATCAAAGGCTAAAATTGTTAGATTTAAAATTTAGAATTCAGGCAATAATTTGACAATAATTTTTACTGGAAACTTCACAACAACTTCATGAAATAATTTATATTAATGAAGCAAAAATCCAAGAGGTAACACATTTACAAATAGAAAAGGCATGCCATTCTGAATATGTAGAGCTACATAACAAACATTTAGCTTTTAAATACCTGAGTATACTACTACATTTAATTGCAGGGAAAGTACTTGTTCTGAAAGGAGATAAAATTGCATTTATTTTGAAAAGTCAACCTAAGTATTCATTTGAATAAAAGACAGTGTTTAAAACATCACTCATTCAAGAAACAAGATGTATAGTTAGCTGTTTTTCATGCCAATTATGTTCTCTAAACGTACTAGTAATACTAGATTAGTAAACCTAAATCATTGCTTTGTAGGGAAATAGCAATTTAGTTTCTTAAAAGTCATGACTATTTTTGCTGTTGTTCGTGGTGGTGTTGTTAATTTGAGATAAAATTCTCATGTATTTTTCTACCCGGGCTGGCTTTAAGTTTTGTCCTTAGATCTCAGCATCCTGAGTAGCTGGGATTACAGGCATGAGCCATTGGCACCCCACAAGATTTTTTACCTTTTTAGAAAAGATGTATTTTAGATAGCCCCTATGTTTTGAAAGAGGACAGATGATTTCCTAATTTTGTAATTTAACATTAAATGAGGGAAAGCTTGTCTGCTTCTTCAGTACACTGCCTGATTTGAAATTCCAAGTCTGTTTTTCGAGACATTTGTTGAAAATGACACTATTTCCTTGTGTTTTCAATATCCTTGATTCAACACCCTTGGCTCAATACTCTTTGAACATATGGCCTGTAAAACTCTGATCTGAGAAATTTTTCTTACACTCACTTCCTTTTACTTAGCAGTTAGAATAAAGATGATTTCTAGAATTATCTTAATTTCCCTTAATTAAATGGAAGAGTCCAGAGAAGCCATATTTGAAATTGGTAGAGACCCCAGAGTCTGAATCCTAAATTATTGAACCACAATGCATTTAACCTGGTCTGGGCAAATATAGGGTCAAAAACATTACACATGAAGTGTACTTCATTCTTTATAAATATTGGGATCTATTCACCAACCAAGTTAAACTACACTAATGATATCATTAATAGGATATCAGGTTTCATTTACCTAAGTTAGACTACAATAATGATATCATTAATGGGATATCAGGTTTCCTTTACCTAATGTCTGGTTTCAGAAATATTTTATCTATGTAGAACATGGTTTTGTGGAAAAGTTAATCAGTCCAAGTTTGGTAGCAGATGCCTGCTATCCCAATTTTTCAAGAGGCAGAGGTCAGGATTATCATGGTTTAAGACTTGCTATAAGAAAGGAGCCAGATTCCATCTCAACCCATCTGTAATCATAGCAATGCAGGAGGCCATCAACATAATTGCGAATTGTGGGCTGGGGAAAAAATGTGAGACTTTATTTGAAAATAATTAGGGTAAAGCTCAAGTGACAGGCTATTTTCAAAGTTAATTTTTAGTTCATGCATGATTTTATGTTCATATGTATATATTTGTGAAAGGAATTATTCTTTTACTGCTGAAACCTAACATAAAATATCATGGAAGGAAAATATTAATTCTGGCATGAGAATCTGGACATTTTAGTTCTATATCATTTCTGTCATTCTTGGCATACATCTTAATAACATGTTTTTATTGTGACCTTTCCAAAAACATTTCTACATCCTACGGTGGTATCAGGAGCGCTACCTTGTGGACGCAACATAACATTTCTTATGACTTTGGATTGACAACTAAAGGTCAAATCTGCAGCACTGTAGCTGTATAAAAGACTTGGTGCTTTTTGTTGTTGTTATTTGCTTGTTGTATTGTGTAATCCCTTCTTCTTTGCCAATCTTTATACATTCTCATGGTCTAAACCAACCCTGGGTAAAAATTCTATATAAATTCTCTCAGGAAAGAATTATTCAATACTTCAAGATCTTTGACACTGTTCCCTTCATTCCCAATGATGTTGGCTGAGTTACTTTTGCGTGCATGTGTGTGTGTGTATGTGTGTGTGTGTATGTGTGTGTGTGTGTGTGTGTGTGTGTGTGTGTGTGTGTGTGTGTAGGCCCTGGGGTTTGAATTCAGGGTCTGGGCTCTGTTTCTGAGCATTTCTGCTCAAGGTTAGTGTTTTACCCCATGAGCAACTTCTTTTTAGGTAGTTTGTTGAAGAGTCTCACAGTCTTTCCTGTCCCTGGATGGCTTCAAAGTGCAATCCTCAGTTCTCAGACCCATATGTAGTTAGAATGCCAAGTTTTGCGCCCAAGTAATCAAACTCCAGTGATTGAAAACATACTTCAGCATCATTTTCACAAAGATGGACATACAATCTCCACATGATCCCACTGAAATAAAGATCATCTGCTTTAAAAGTTACTAGAGATGAATTAATCCCACTACTCATGGTGCTGTATTCTACTACATTCCTAGCCAGCAGTCCCTCCGCCACAACTCTAGCACCTCTGGTTATAGTCAACTGAGTTTTATTTGCTGCAAAAGCCATGAGCACTTATTAACTTAAGTTTGCCCTAGTAATAGATGCCTTCTGAACATAGTCTTTAAAAGCTCTTCATCCTCATTAGGAAAAGTAATTCATAATGCTATAGGCGTTAAGTCTATCCAAACGCTTTCCTTGATTGCCCACAAGCTCCAGGAGAGAAAAATCGCTGTTCTCCATCTTATTTATTGGGGAATATTTCTATTAGCTATCATTATAAGCTAAGTGCTGTACTTTACTGCTAAAAAATGCCTGTGGCAGTTATTATCAATATGCAGAGCTTTCCAAAATGTGAGGCTGATAGTTTTAACTGCATGCTAAACTCCCACAGGTTCTCACCAATCGTGAACTCTTCAATATACAAATCCTCTTTAATAACAAATAAAATCATAATAAAAAGTGCCTTAGAAGTAGCTCCAAGGGACTTATCTCAAAGGATGAACCAGAAGGATACCTAAGGATAGTAGAGGAAGCATTCATAGGGGCTTAGTGAAAGGATAGTTCTTGTTTAAAACACATTTTTTGTTTTTAAAATATATCAATTAGTAGACAGTAAGGTAGAATGGAAGAGTATGTTTTGGACCTTCAGAATAAAACTAATCTTCTGTCTTCTCTCTTAATTCCCAATTAGGAAAATTACACAAACATTATGAGCCCATTTTTAAAAATTTAATTTAATTTTGTTGCAAAGGTGTTGCAGACAGGGGTTACAGTTACATAAGTAAGGTAATGAGTATATTTCTTGTCAATCATTGCTACCCTCCCTCATTTTTCTCCTACTTTCCCTCCCATCCCCTATCCCCTGAAGTTGTAAAGTTCATTTCCAACATAGTGTCTTGTGAGTATCATTGATGCATTGGTTCACCCTTTGTCCTTGGTTCACCATTTTGTTATTTCCATTCCCTTCCCCAAATCAGATAAATGTATATACCAGATGCAGGTGTACCAGAATCAAAATCATTGGCGACGAGGGATAAACCAAAGGGAAAAAGAAAAAAAAAAAGAAAAGAAGAAGAAAGAACTTGATTTAATACATTGATAACAGCAAATTCAACACAAAAAACTATCTCTTGTTTCTATATCTTGGAGTTCATTTTGATAGGCATCATTTTACAAGGTCCTATGTCCATAGCTACTGATCTAGTGTGTTCCTGGGCTAGGAACTATCCTAGACATAAACTAATTGTTACAAATGAGGGAAACCATGGAGCCTATGTTTTGGGAGTCTGGCTCACTTCACTTAAAATGATTTTTTCCAAGTCTTTCCATTTCTTTACAAATGGGACAATGTCATTCTTTCTGATGGAAGTCTAGAATTACAATGTGCATATCTTCCACATTTCTTGATCCATTCATCTATTGAAAGGCATCTGAGTTGGTTCCATATCTTAGCTATGGTCAATAATACTGCAATGTGATGGGAGCTTTAGTGTGGCCTTGCTTGTGATAATTTGGATAAATGCTTGGAGTGGGATTGTTGAATCATAGGGGATTTATATGTTTAATCTTTTGAGGAACCTCCATGATGCTTTCCAGAGTGGTTGAGCCACTTTACAATTCCATCAACAGTATAGTAACATTCGCTTTTGGCCACATTCCCACCAGCATCTACTATTATTTGTTTTCTTGAAAATGGCCATTCTAACTGGGGTGAGGTAGAAACTCAAGGTGATTTTGATTTGCATTTCTTTTATGGCAAGAGATGTTGAACATTTCTTCATATATCGGTTTTCTATTCTTATTTTTTCTCCAGAGAAGTCTCTTTTTAATTATTGAGCCCAATCAGTAATGGGGTGCTTGTTCCTTTGAAGGTTTTATGTCGGGGATTTAATTAATTGAACTCTATGTATATTTTAGATATGAGACCCTTGTCTGTTTTATGGCTAGTGAAGATTTTCTCCCAATCCATGGGCTTTTTATTTATCTTGATGATGAGCCCATTATTTTGCTTACATAAAGAGGTATCACTGTTCCTTGGAGAATTGGTGCTAGAAATCAAGTGAGAAAAAAGATCTGCAAATCATCTCTCATGCATTTCTTTTTGAAAATTAATTAATGGTAGTACAAAATCCAGAGAAGCTGTGACTCTCATGGATTTCTCCTATATAGAAATATCTTTATCAGAGCCTAGTGCCAGTGGCTCACATCTGAAATCTTAGCTACTGAGGAGGCTGAGATCTGAGGATCTCACTTTGCAGCCAGCACATTAAAGAAATGTTTATGAGACTCTTATCTCTAACTACAAAAAAGCTAGAAGTGAAGCTATGGCTCAAGTGGTAGAGCACTTGCCTTGAGCACAAAAGCTTGAGAACAGTACCCAGGTCCTGAATTCATGTGACAGGATCAGTACACACACACACACACACACACACACACACACACACACGCACACACACACACACACAAACACACACATACACACACACAGGCACACAGGCACACACAGATTTTGCCATCTATTTTGGAGAAAAGGTCATATATTACCAACAGTATTTCTTTGTTTACTAAACATAATTTTTAGTCTTAAGATTGAGACCACAACATATCAGTTTATTTTTATTGTCCGTTTCATTAACTGCTTGACTGAATAACTTAATATTTAGCTTCAAACAATGACTTTTATAGTGTGTGTTTATGTGAGTTGAAAAGGCAGCTTCTTTTATGGATTCCAATGGACTTCCTCACGTTTTTGCATTTAACAAAAGATTGAGCTAGGCTATCCTTGGCTCCTAGCTGTTCCACATGCTGCTAATGGCAAGATTTCTTTGGAACAAATAACATCACACTAATGGCCTGAAATCAACCATGATTTCTGTCTACACAGAAAGCACCAAATCCCCTACACCAGGCTTTCTCTTTTCTGTTGAGTTGTAAAGCAATGAACCTCACAGTCCATGTTGGAAATTTGGCTGAACAAAGGTCAGGATGGCTTCAACTCACTGTTTCTCCATTGATTTTAGCTGTGGACTGAAATAACACAGCTTTCTCCCACAGTGACTTATTTCAATATACTATCCTGACTTCCTCACCTGGAAATTTTAGTTCCATACATCAAACTAATGACAGTAGAAGGTATGTCCTGTCTCACTGAATAACATGATGTCATTTCTGTAACATGATGTCACACCGGCCACATTCCATCAGTTATTCTTGGAGTCTGGGTTCTCAAAACATTAATACAGCTGGCTAATAGGTAGTGCAATTCCACAAGGAAAGTAACTTCCCAGGGATGTTAAATTGATGTCATCTAACTCTCCTGCTGTTGATGGAGGACAGTGTAAATGAAGATTCATGAAGGGTGGACAAACAGAGATATGCACCTAGCTATGTCCTCCAGAATTGTATTCTGAATTGTCCACATAGACACAGGGCAGTTTCTTAATTGACTTCATTTACTCTATTACCAGAAGTCAATTTGACACCAGGCAACCCAAATTTCGTGCTTTAACGGCCTTGATTGCCTTGCTAGTGTAAGCTCAGATGCACCCCATGATTCGTTTTTTTTTTTCTTTTTAGAATGTTAGGAATTCTCAAAAAGTGCTAGGCATAATATTTCTCATGGCTATAGTTCAATTATTTACAATATATTTTTCTGTTCTTATAACAAATTTCCCAATGAATGTTGTTCTTATTACTAATTTCCCTATATATGATCTTTGATATACAAGTATACTTTCATGAGATGGGTGGGATTTTCTGGAAGATTACAAGTTATCACCCAGAAGCTCAGTCTTATCTTTGGAGTTTGTAGGGTTTGAGCCAAGTTGTAATTGGACAGGCCACTTCACTGGTCCTGGTTTTGCACAGATGACAAAATATGAAGATCAGTGTTAATATTGAAACATTTATCTAGGACTCATAGAGATTCGTCCATAATCCAGTATATTTGAACAAACTCTCTCGATTAAGCAGTACATTGACACTGGAAACAGAAAAAGGTACTACAAAAAGTTAAATGCTTCCATTGGCACAAGTGATAGCTGGCATGGAATTGAATCTTAAATCGGTATGCTTAAATGTAGCCTATATTTATGAGCTGTGAGATTTCATACTAAAAAAAATTAAGGTCCATCCAGATGGCGTGGATACAGAGCATTGATCTTCCAAACACAGACATGTGCCAGAGCCCCCACAAGTCACTGCAGTCCAGGCAACTGCGGGTACTGGCAGCCATGCAGGGCAAGCTGGGGAAAGGCTGGTCCAGCTGAATTCTTGCTCAGGCCACAATGCACCTAGGGAATCCTAGACCCTGGAAAATGCTAGTGGTGGCTCATTCCGATTAAACAACAGTTGGACAGGCTGGTCAAAGATATTCTCCCTTGGGTTTTGCAGGATATAAAGCCCTGCATGCTATGTAATCTGGGCCCAGAGTAAGAGTCCTCTACCAAGGGAAAGGAGGAAACTGGATTCTCATTTAGGTACCATTTGTTAAATCCTGCATATGGGCACTCTTCACTTGGCCAAAAAATAATCTTCTAATCCTAGCAGATTTTCGAAGAGGATTAACAATGATGGCCCTCTACCCCAGAAAATAAACATACCCTCAATTTTGGTGCTGGCCAGAGTAGATTAAAATAATCTTCCTGTACTACACAATGTCCTCATTGAAGAGACAAGAGGTTGAAGTAGAAGAAAGTCTTGCTGTGCAAAGGTGAGCTAGTAATAAACTGGTGCTAGGAGCACCTAAAAAGTTCTGAGTCTTGCTCCAATAATGTCTGGTTCTATTGCCACCACTGCTGAGCTTCTGCTAAGGTTCTAATGCCTCTGGGGATCTCTGTGGATGAACTGTCATACTCACAGCCAAATTAGCAAAACTCTCCCTGTTACTCTAGAGAAGTCAGTCTGTGTAGCACATTCTTTGGAATCTACTCCAACATACATGAATTTGTAAGTATCGATGTAGGTCATTGTATCAACAATATCCAAATGTGATAACATCATTTTCAGTGCTTGTCCCCTTAGCTGTTTTGTGAAATGCAATTATGCTAAGAGTGGAGAATAATTTTTATGTCAGTTAATGAAAATACGTATCCTGTATTATGTCTCATGTTACAAGCCTGTCCACGTGAACTAGTGTTTGCATCTCCTTTGGTTTCTTTCAAGGGAAATAAAACTGTCTCAAAATATTTATTTGGATGATGATATTTGTTGAGTTCTTTTAACATTACAGAAATCGAATTTTGTGATAAAATGATATATATTATGTATCATATACCATATATATTATATAGTTGTTTCATATGTTATATTCTATAATATATTATATGACATGTTATATATTATATTTGTCTATGTAATATATTGTATGCATAGTACAACATATATGTTAAACTATATTATGTTATGATTCTATGAATATCATATCATATGTATTATATGATATGTAAGTATATCATATATATATCTCTATGTTATATAAGCTATTATATTATAATGTTTTATATGATTTATATAATATATTATTCTTATTATAGAATATAATTTTACATAATATAGTATATGTATCTAGTATCTATATGTTATATAATCATATATTACAACATATATATCATATAGCTGTATAATAAAATTCATAATTATATAATATATTTCATTATATATAATTATTATATATAATATATTATAATATGTACTTCTATAATAATATATTATATAGCATTATGTCATAATTTATTGTATATTATATCATAATAACAATAGTGGAAATATTGTTTATAATATAGCATTATAGTATAATAATATATGATATTTTAATGTCAATTCCATCATAGATTTTCTAATCTTTACGTTCAGTTTGTCCATGAAATTTGTTCATGCTTAAATAGTGTTCATTTCTTTTTTGTCAGTTGTGGGGGCTTGAACTCAGGGTCTGGTGCTGTCCTAAATCCTCTTTGTACTCAAATCTAGTACCCTGCCACTTCAACCACAGCACTACTTCCAGTTATTGAGTAGTTAAGGAAATAAGAGTATCAGTGGGACTTTTTTGCTCAGGCTGGCTTCCAATTGTTATCCTCAGATTTCTGTCTCTTGAGTACCTAGGATTATAGGCATGATCCACCATGGATCATCTGCTTTAATAGAATAATTGTCATAAAATTGTAAAACTTTCTAACCAATTTGAAGCAATCAATAATTTAAGAAACTTAAAAGATTTATCAATTAGATTTCATGTTAGGAAGAATTAGAGTGGAAAATGCAGAAGAAAGAAACCCTAATAATATACGATGATCCTACTGAGTATTTTCCATTTCTCATTTCCCTTTCTTTCCCCAATACTTCTGTGAGTTGAGCATCAGGAACCCCATTTTATGAAGCAGACTCGAAAGCTCATTGAGTAGAAAGAAATGAAGCCCTGAAGTCCATGTGGCCAGAGCATGGTAGAGAGAAGACGGAAGCTCTTTCCATTCATTAAATTTTTCCTGAATCTCTGCACAGGACTTCTCCGAAGCTACCTTAAACAATATTTTCAATGTCTTTACATATAATATCGTATTTTGTAATTTTGTTTTCACATGACTAGACACCTAATAATGCAAGTATTTTCATTTGCAATGCAAAACAAAAATCAACATTCCTCAAACTATTTTCCAAGATGTATTGACAATAAAACTATTCAAACGGGAGATTTAAATCTCTCTGGTTCTTCTCTAGATCACTGTGTTCAAGGAAAGTGTATGTATTACCTTAGAACACTACTTGTCATTAATATATGAAAACTTTTCTTCCTGGACTATTACCTTCAGGAAGAGAAAAACATCCAAATACCAAGGGATTCCTAATCAAGCTACTCAGTACCAATGGGCTCAAATATTTTATGGTAATTAAGACAATTTTGTTCCTAGTTTGGATTCTAGATTTGGCCAGTTTGGGTTCTGTGCTACCTATTGCTATTTCTTTAAGTGTTCTTCCCTAAGCATCACACATGGATGCCTTTCCGCATCTAGTGATGAGTTGAAAGTCCTATAGTCATGAAAAGTGTCTAAGTCCAAAGGGAACTTAAAAGTGTTATTTACATGGGTACCGATGGCTCACATGTATAATACTAGCTATTGAAGAGGCTGAGATCTGAGGATCACAGTTTGAAGCCGGATCGGGAAGGAAAGCTTATGAGACTATCCAATAAACTACTCAGAAAAACCTGGAAATGGCACAGTGGCTCAATTGTAGAGCTCTAGCCTTGAGTACAGAGAAGCTCAGGGACAGAGCCATGGCCCTGAGTTCAAGCCCCAGGATCAGCCTCGCACCCATAAAAATGTGGAGATAGAGAAATACTCATTGGCATACTGAAATAATTGTCCTGGAAATTCTTAGACTTGACATCGAGATTTAATTGCAGACAACCCCTTCCACTCATGGACAACTGGAGAAGAGTGAACTGAGTACCAGTCTACTTTAACTAAAAGATGTGGAAAGTAATCTACCCAGAGACTCACATGAGTTAAAAAGGCAATGGATGGCAAGTAAAATCAGAAAGCTACCTACGCTAGTCAAATCAATTATGCAAAATTGAAATAACTTAAATTCATCAAAAGTAATAAGCCATGGAAAAGAAAGTATCCTGGAGGAAGAAAAAGTGACTTAAAAAATGTTAGTTCTTGGAACGAAATATATAAAATAAGAACAGATTGGTTGTTGGTGTTCAAAGAAGCAGCATTAAAATTTTTGTGATGTTGATAATGGAACTTGAATTCAGGACCTGAATATATTGCTTAGCTTTTGTCCTCAAGGCTTGTACTCTACCACTAAAACCTTAGTTCAGCTTCTAGGTTTTTGCTGGTTAATGGGCAATAAGACTCTCACAGATTTTTCTGTCTGGGCTGATTTCAAACTACAATCCACAGATCTCAGCTTTCTGGGTAGTTAGGATTCCAGGCATCAGACACTGACACCATGCTAAGAAGAAACATTATTGACTATTAAAAATTAAAACACTTTATAAAATGAAATTGTCTATGGTAAAATAACAGAATTTAAAGACACAGCAGGAAAGCAAAGAGACTGAAGAGCAACTCAGAACTCAGAATGAGAGCTATCAGTGAGAATCACGTCAGCAAATGAGAAGACATAAGACATATATCAAAAATTATTATTATCAAGAATTTGGAAGATATTTTCCAACTATGGGAAACAAAAAAGACATCTTCACACTGAAAAGCCTTGATGACTGAGGAAAAGATACAAAGCCAGATATGCTCTATTCTGCTTCCCATCCAAAATTAAGAGAAAGAATCCCTAAAAATATTTAGGAAAAGACATTCTCATCTACATAGCTTGTCAGTCTTATTTAATACTAAGCTTCCCTGAGGAAGGAAGATAATTTTCTCTAGAATACTTTATTAAATTCAAGTGTGAGAAAGACAAAATTTCTAGTCAGAATTCTATTCAGAAAGTTTTCCCTGCATGTAACTTTTGTGAAAATATTCCTGTGGATATATACTTGGTAAAAACAATTCAGAAATCCCAGAGAAAACTATTAGATACAGAGCCAGCCTAATTAATTACATAAGATGAAAATTTTAAAACATGAATTATGAGGGTTATTGTTGCACAGTTGGCCTAAAGATTAACTATTTGAACAAAAATAAAAAGAAGTTGAATTAGTCTAATGAAATCAAAAGGAAGGATTTATTTCTAGTAATGGAGAAGTGGTTTATACCTATAATCTCAGCTACAAGGGAGACAGAGATTGAAGAGTGTAGTGTGGCCCCCATTTCAATCACCAAGCCAAGTGGGGTAACATGGACTTCTTCCTGGGAGACCTAAAGTAGGAGAATCATAATCTGAGGTTGGTCCTGGGAAAAAATCCAAAATCTACCTACAAAATACCTAAAACACAAAAGAGCTAGAGGCTGAGCTCAAAAAACTGGGAGAAGCTAGGTACTGGTCGCTCATTACTAATCTGTGCAATTCAGGTAACTGAGGGCTGAGGATTGAGGTACAAAACCAACCCAAGCAAGAAAGCCTGTGAGACTCTTATCTCCAATCAAACACCACAAAGCCAGCAGTGGAGCTGAAGTGGCTGAAGTGGTAGAGCACTGGACTTGAGAATAAAGCTCAGGGACAGTGCCTGAGTCCTGAGGTTAGCCCCAGGACAGGCACCAAAAAAAGGGGGAGGGAGGGTAAGGGGATAAAATGCTGGCTTAGCAACCATGAGGCCCTAAATTCAAATACTATTACCATCAAAAATGTAAAACAAAGATATAGACATATTTTTTCATATAGCCAAAGAATAGTTGTTAAAATATTGAGACAATAATTTTTTAGAGAATTATAAATCATAGTCCAAATATAAAACATCTTAGAATGGATTTCATTATTTTAATGCAAATGTATATATAGAAATTTGTGCAGTGTGTAATTAAATATGTATATTATATGTATACAATATATAATTATATACTAATTGTAATATATTTACACTATAACACACCTAAATATAAGTTTAAATATATATAATTTTTAATTTTGTGAAAATTCATTAGATAAGTTTAAATTTAATATTTACATATTCATTTGTTCCAACATTGTTCATTATCAAAAATGAGGAAGTGAAGATATAATAGAATTTCTACTCAAAATGCGTAAGTACTGGGCAAAACCCTGATTCAGACAGAATTGGACGTAAAGGAAAGAATGCACTTGTGTGAGGAGATTAAGAATGACTTTTTTTGAATGAGATGTTAGTGGAGTGGGTTATACCTGAAATCCCAACTACTGTGGGATCGAGAGGATCATGGTTTAAGGACAACTGAGGCAAAATTTTCATGAGTCCTTTTTTCAATCAACAGCCCGATGTGGTAGCACACAATTGACATTCCAGCTATGAAGGAGGCTTAGATAGAAAGTTCATAGTTCCAGACCAGAAAACATAAAAGACTGTGAGACAGCATCTCAATGGAAGAATCTGGCCATGGGAGTTGTCTCATCTAAGACAAAAAATGTAAAGTGGGAGATTTGTTTGTGAGTGTAAAGTCTAAGATGTAGCCCAGATTTTAAACTCAAGAATTCATATAAAGATAGATGAATATTCGTATTACATATCCTGTGTGTACACTGGTAGAAATGTGATCGTTAGCCTAGTGGTGATGAGATCTGAGAATTGGGGTTCAAAGAGAGCCTGGGTAGGAAAGTCCTGGAGACTATTTTTCCAATAACTACCAAAAAAACTGGAAGTTGCACTGTGACTCAAGTGGTAGAGTCCTAGCCTTGAGCTGAACAGCAGAGGGACAGCACCCAGTCCCAGAGTTGAATTGCCATGGTCAACAACAGCAAAAAAGGATATAATAAAAAGAAAGAAATTTAATGTGATCGTAGGCATGAAGTTCAGTGCTAGGATAATCCCTGTTCTCTCAAGATGGACTCTTTTTATCCAGTAAAATCTACGATCATATATGCGACTTGCATTGGGAAAAGAATCATTCTCCCATTCCACTTTTTACAAATATATGTGATTAGCAAGCATGATTTAGAAAAGGAGTGGCCTCGTGCTTCATGTTCCACTTAGGAGTAATGCTTTCTCTCTATCCCTCCCATAACTCTACATGCTGGACTTGGCTTTACTGTTTCAATGTTGTCGTATTTTTAGACTCTTCTATATTGTATTGAACCCTTATACTTAAACACAGAACTCCTGTTTCTCCTATTATTGCTATTGTGTCTCTTACTGTTAATTCGTGTACACTTGGAAAATTAATGCACAGCACATACACTCACAAAAAATGATCTGAGAAACTTCTTCCCATTTAAAATTCGCCTTAATTTACAGAGCACTTAAGAAGCTTGAACAAAATGTTCTCATGGAAAACCTATTTATAAGCAATTTAAAATTCACATTTACTCTTTTCTAAGTTGTCTCTGAAACACGTGTTACCACATGTCCAAAGGTGTCCTTGTGCTATTTCAATGAAGCCAGAAAACACTCATTTTATCTGGAGCAGGACTATAGATTATTACTGGAAGTATGTGGAAGTAACTGTTACAGGAAGTAGAAACTGATCCCAGGAGAGGAATTGAAAATAGAAGAATGACAAAGTTCAAATTAACTTTTGCTTTCCTTTTCACTGTACAAGTAAAGAATCCAAAGTTTGAGGAAACTGTGTCCCTTTTTGGAATTTGTTCTTTACTCATATAAAACTTGTCAGTAATCTTCTAGTTGAGAGTATTAAAAAATGAAACAATATGCCATTTGAAGGCCAGCATAGAACAAAGGAAATAACTTTGTTTTAAAAGTGTTCTATTGCTCAGAAACAAAGATATGGAGGTTTTAAAGTGTCTTATGTATGGATGTCTCACTCCTGAGATGATTCTGTTGTTGCACGAGTCAGTTATCAAACCCTTTAGTCTGGTCCTGAGTTTTCCATAGCAATAAGAATTTCAAAAAAGCAGGTCCAGTGAGTATGATCAACAAAAAGAGCCGCTTCTCAGACCAGTAGTCTTTAAGGAGGTCCCAAAGAAATACCTGAGTTTATTTTATTTGCTAGTTTGTTCAGTTTGTGCTGGTTCTGGGGCTTGAACGCAGAGGTTAGAACCTGTCCCTGTAGAGTTGTCTTTCCTGCCCACCTGCCCCCAAAGCTAGTACTCTAATTGTTCATCAGAGTAAGCTATTATTTTTATGACAATCAATCCCAACATTTTATGCAGGGAAATCATTCTAGCCCAACACATTCCAAATTGTAAGGTGCACCCTAAAATACCCTAAATTCACAGCATGACTAGCTTATCACTACAGTGAAAAAATTCTACACTTGTGCTAATGAAATGCCCTTTCTATTGTTGAAAGAACACTACACTAAACTTTGCTGCATCGTTTTACCTCAAGTGGTATTCTTGAGATCAGAAAACTTGCTAATATTATTTATACTTATCTTTTTATTTATCATAGATATTCAGGAGGCTAAGATCTGAATATTATGGTTCAAAGACCACCCAGGCAGGAAGGTTCCTTAGATTCTTATCTCCAATAAACTGCTCAGGAAAAGCCAGACAGAAGTGGTACTGAGGTTCGAGTGGGAGATCAGTAGCCTTGATCAAAAACAAGCTCATGGACAGTGCCCAGGCCCAAATGTTAAGCCCTAGGACAAACAAAACAACAAAAACAAAATGAAAACAAACCCCAAACCTTGCATTTTTCTCATTGTATACAGATACGTAATTAAGGAAATTTCTTCCTGTGTTATGTATAGGTAGAAGAAAAAAGATGTCACACAATAACTCTCTTCATACCATGTAACACCAAAGTTTCAAAACATTGCTCTTTTTCTAAATTTATAAATTAATATCATCTATTTCTTGGCAACACTTTCTAGCATTATCATGTTATACATGAACTGTTTGGATTATCTATTAACTAAGTCCTATAACTTGCTTGAAAGAATATTCTAGGCAAATAGAATGCCAGAATAATTTGTAAATTTGTAAATTAAAACTTCTACTTAAAAAAATTTTGTAGTACCCTGTAGAATATAAAATTACAAGCACAACATGTTTATTTTAAATCTAAATTCTCATTTAGCCAGGTCTACAAAGTCCTACATTAGAAAATTTTGCTATTTCTCCAGGCTTAAGATTTTGTAATCCTTCATCATTTCTTTGAAAACCAACGGAATGATGCTTACTTTTTCAAATTTTTGGTTTGGAATCATGAGGTATTTTGCATCTACGAATGTTCTGTAATGAAGAGAGCATTTAAAACACAATTGAGAAATATATATGAGTTACATTTCAATAGCAAACTTGACTTCTCAAAACATAATGACAAAATTAGCCCAAACTTCCCACTTGAATTCCTTTCTTGTTTTTTTGGTTTGTTTTATTGAGCAAAATTATAATAACTAGTTAAGGGAAGTTATCACTATGTAATCCACTCTCTAAATTCCTGTCTTAATCTGAATGCTAAAATTTCAGGCTTGTATCACATTGTCCTGCCATAGTTTGTTGGTTTATTTAACCTAGAAGCATACTAGTAATTCTGAAATTCTCCAGTGATCTTATCCACTAGACTGACTGCTCAAAGTGTTTCTGTACAATTTTCAAAGATGTTCTAATATTTGATGTATGTAAATACATCTCATATATGAATATTATTTTTTGTAGTGCTGGGCTTCAATTCAGGCCCTAGAAACTGGCCTGAATTTCTTGTCTTCAAGGACAGTGAGTCATTCCCCTTTACCCACAGTGTCAAAGAGTTACCCAAACCCTGAGTTCAAATCACATACCTGAAGGAAAATGGTGTAAATCCAAGCCAGGGACTTATTATTATTATTATTATTATTATTATTATTATTATTATTATTATTATTATTATTATTATTATCATTATCATTATTATTGCCAAGTATGGGGCTTGAACTCAGGTATTGGCATCTCTGCCACTGACAGCCGTGGGATCCTAGGACCTGAGTTCAAATTTGGGGGTAGGCAAAAAATATAAAAAATAAAAAGGAGAAGCATAATACTGAGAAGTTCAAGAATGTAGTTTTACCTTTTTTTTTCCTTTGTATTGTATCCATCCTGGGTCTAAACGACAAGACCCAGAAAGTGTACATGACCTTGCATTGCTGATGTTTGGCGGCTATTAAGGAAGCCATAGGCAAAAATGGCAAATTAGGCCTGGAGGTTGAATCCCAGGACTGCCACTAATGAATGGCAGGAGATTCTAAAAAACCCATTCCCATATATATCCATTATGAATGGAATGTTATAAAAGTAACAAGTGAATTAGTAGTTAGTGTATGATTATATTATAAAATTATGCACACCAATTATTCTACATTGACTAATATTCAATTAATGCTTTATTATTTATTCAATCATTATACTTAAAAAGTAAGGAATACTTTAATTGCCAATAATCAGTATTAATATTCTATAGAAGTTACATAGTATACAGATATCTCTTTCTTGTTTTATACATATATATCCATTTATCTGTCTACCAATCTACACATTTATCTGTTCATACACTTGTCACTCCCGGGGCTCAGTGGTAGAGTGCTTGTTTAGTATGTACAAAGCACTGGGTTCAATTCCTCACTACTGCGTACACAGAAAAATCTGGAAGCCATGCTGTTTCTCAAGCAGTCGAGCACTAGCTTTGAGCCTAAAAACTTAGGGACGGTGTCTACACCCTTACTCAAGACCCAGGACTGGCACCAAAAAAAAGAAAATAGCATGTTCTGACTGCAATGGTATAAGGATAGAACTGGAAACACCTCATCACAGAGCAAACCAGGAGTCTGGTGCTGAGAGCTGCCATCTAACCTGACTTAGCCAGAGGTAAACCACTGACACCCAGCTCCATCAAACCAGATGCTGCTGGCTCTCTCAGCCCTGTCATCCAAGATCCTCGGGGGCTGAGATCTGACACTGGTGGGTTTAAAACACAGCCCTGGCAGGAAGTCTGCAAAACTCTGAGCTGTGGCTCAAAGTGATAGAGCTCAAGCCTTGAGCAAAAGATTTTAGAACAGTACCCCCAACTTTCCAGTTAATTCATTGTGGCTGACCCCATCCTGCCCCCCACAAAATCCCACCCCTCTAAATCACTAGATGTGAACTTTGTGTGGTTTGTGATGGGTTTCTGAAAGAATGGTGATACCAGTGAAAGCACCCTAATTGTAATGACATCATGTGGGATACAACTATGTGCTGAGTCCTTCACGGGATTCATTCTTTCATCTGGTCCTTGTAAGAGCTCCACAAGTAAGATGATGATGCAGATGAAAAACTTGAGGCTCAGATATGTCTTCATGTCAGGGCCAAAATTATGTATGCATTGAAATCTAGTGAGTTGCCTCCTGCAGACAATTGATTATTTTTCTCAGTCGTGAACCTTGAAATCAGGGCCTAGGCACTGACCCTTCCCTGTTGGCTCATGGCTAATTCCCTACCATATGGAGCCAAGGACCCTCTTGCAACAGAGTGTTATGATCTAGGCGTCTATAGCTGAGGTCTGTCACCCTGCCTACTCAAGGACCTGAGATCTGAGGATCTGGGTTCCAAAGTACCCCAGACACAAAGGGTCCCATGAGAATATTATCTCCTGTACACTACATAGAAACTTGAAGTGGGAGCTGGCCACCACTAACTCATGCCTGTCATCCTAGCTACTCAGGAGTCTGAGAGCTGAGGATCATGGTCGAAAGCCAGCCTGGACAGGAAATTCTTGAGATGGATGCTACTCTCCAGTGACTCAACAAAAACATTATTAAGTGCTGTAGTTCAAGTGGTAGAGCACTTGGTTTTAGCTGAAGAGCTCAAGGACAGTGCCTAGGCCTATACTTCAATTCCTCCAACATACAAGAAAAGAAAGAAAGAATCATCAAGAGAAGGGGTTAGAGTGCTTTGCATGTATGAATCCCTGGATTTTGATTCCTCAGTACCACATCACAAAAAAATGCCTGACGTAGCCCTGTGACTCAAGTCGAAGAGTGCTATCCTTGTACAGGAGAAACTCAGGTACAGTGCTCAAGTTCTGAATTCAAGTTCTAGGACAAGTGTATGTACACACACACACACACACACACACACACACACACACACACACACACACACACACACACAGATACCAAAAGTGAAGCTGTGACACCGAATTGTGGTAAAACACTCAGCTTCTGTTCTGAGTTTATGGCCAGCACCCAGGCCCTGTGTTGAACCCCAAAACCTAGCCATCAAGGGCTCAACTATGAGAGGCAAAAGGTTTCAAAACCTTATGAACTTCACCAGCCCTAGATGACAGGAAGCATTGTGATATTACCCTTGTGCTTAGATTTAGAAAGCGTCTGGAAACCTAGGGAGGCACCTTTGCCAATTAGGAATCTTTTCATTGGCTTCAGCTCTCAAGTTGTCTGCCAGAAGGACCCTTAAATTAATTGTAGCATGTTATTTCAACACTGGATCATAGTCTTACAAAGACAGGATAAGTGCTGGGAACTTGGCCTGCCACAGGATGTGACACAAATGAAGGCTTCCTGTCCAAATAGAGCACTGGGGAAAGAGATAGCTTTGGATACAAAGAAGCCTTTTTCTCTTGGCCTTCAGAGCCAGCCCACACTCATCCTCACTAATTGGCCCAGATGGAGTCGTTACACAGCTGTACAGGAGTGAGGCCTTTTGTCTGCCTGTTCCAACAATGATCAGACTTCCTCCAGTAGATTGGGATGCAGAGAAACCCTCTGGCTACACTGGGAAAAGTGAGGAGAGCCCAGAAACATACACTGTCTTGAAAGCACTCTCTGTACTATGAAGTAATTCTATTAAAAACAAATTTCCTAGCTGAGTGCCTTTCAACATAGGTACTCTGGATATTCAGCAATAAAAATACATGCATACATACTTGGGTAGACATGGAGTTACTGGGGTTTTTTTGGCAAGTTTGGGGGTTATACGATGAGCCTAGGCACTGTCCCCGAGCTCCTTTTGCTCAAGGGTAGCGCACTGCCCTTGAGGCACAGCCCAAGTCATGTTATTATTTTCATTCCTGTAATCCCTTAGAAATAAGAGTGTCCTGGAATTTCCTGTCCCTACTGAATTCAAATTGGCATTCTCTACCTCTCAGTCTCCTGAAGAGCTAGGATTACAGGCAAGAGCCTCTGACACTTGGCTTTCTTTTCTTCTTGTTGTTCTATTTTTCCTTGTGACAATCTGAAATCTTCACAGTGTCATTCTAATGGATTGCATTTCAAAGTAAACTACCCAGGCCTGGAGTTCGAATGCCAGGAGGGCCACCTACAAATGGAGGAAGATCTTGAGAAAATCATACCTATCCACGGGAATGCTTAATGGAATTTATAAAGTAACAATTAAATTGACAGTTAGTTCATGATTCTCATAGAATGCCACACAAAAAGTATTGGATTATGCCTTCCATTCTAACACCGTGGTTTTAGTCTCCTAATTAAAGAATAGTGACTTCTTTTACATTAATGCTTTAATAAGTATTCAACCATGAGACTTCATTAAATGGAGACCTAATTATTCATAATATATATAATTTAATATCCTCACATTATCTCTCTTATATACATAGCAAAATACACATCTATTTATCTATCTCTCTATCTTTCTTTCTTTCTTTCTATCTATCTACCTATCTATATCTATCTTTCTATATCTATATCTATACTTTTGTCTGTATCTATCAATCAGTCTGATTTTATATATATAGCCCACTACTATGGCTTAATCACAGGTCTTCAGAACTGACTGGCAGCTCAGTTTGCCAAAGGCTTTTGTTCTACAACTGACCCATTCATGAATTGGGCATTGTGGGTTGTGGGTTCAAATTCCAGCATTGCCAAAAGCTTACATGTGAAGTAAGAAGCCAAATTTGACACATTTTTTTCCTTCTCTGCAAAAGTCCTGTGTCTCAGTATGATGTATAATCTATATGCAAATAAATCCATGTGATAAGACATTAGAAATGAAAAAGTGTTATATATGTAATAATGCTAAATAAACAAAGAAGGGTAATATATGTCATATGGAGTAAACACATGTATGTAAAAAGATCTCATTTATGAATATTATTTTTCCAGTGATAGGGCTTGAATTCAGGCCCTTGAAACTGGTCTGAAATTCTTGCCTTCAAAGACAGTGAGCTCCCCCTCCCCAACAGTGCCACAGAGTTACCCAGACCCTAAGTTCAAATCCCAGGCCTGCCAGAAAGATGGTGCAAATTCCAAGCCAGGGCCTTATATTTTTTTGTACTCAGCTCATAGGAACTCTGGCTCAACCTTGATCACCCTAGGCTGGGATGCAGCCTCTGGACCCACAGCCCATCCGGAGATCCTAGGACCTGAGTTCAAATCTTGGGAATGTCAAAAAAAGGTGAAAGGTTGGGAAGGTGCCTCAATAGTAGAGTGCTTGCTTTGCATGTATAAGGCCCTGAGTCCAATATCTCAGCACCACATAAGCAGAAAAAAGCTGAAAGTGTTGCTTTGGCTCAAGTGGTAGAACGATAGCCTTGAGATGAAGAGTTGAGGGACAGCACACAGACTCAGACTTCTGCCCCACAACCGACAAAAAAAAGAAAACAAAACAGAGGGGAGGGGAAGGAGAAGGATAAAACTGGAATGTTCCAGAAAGTGGTTTTATATCGTTTTTTTCCTTTGCATTGTGACAATCCTGGGTCTAAATGACAGGGCCCGGAAAGTGTTCATGACCTTGCACTGCTGAAGTTTGGCTGGCTATCAGGGAAGCCATCGCCAAAACCAGCAATCTAGGTCCGGCGTTCAAATCCCCGCCACCTACAAATGTCAAGAGATCCTAAGAAACGCATTCTGATAGACATCCCTATGAATGGAATGTTTAAAAGTAACAACTACATTAGTAGTTAGTGTATGAGTATATTATAAAATTATACACAATAATCATAGGACATTGACTAATTTTCAATTAATACTTTATTATAAATTCAAACATGATAACTAAATAAAGGAAGAAATAATGTAATTATTGATAATTAGTAGTAAAATAGTATATATCACTTAATATCATACAGATATCTCTCTTGTTTTATACATATATGTATCTATATGTATCTATATGTATCTATCTATCTATCTATCTATCTATATCTATATCTATATCTATATCTATCTATCTATCTATCTATATATATATATATATAAAACAAACCATATCTATTTCTACACTTGTCACTCCTGGGGCTTAGTGGTAGAGTGCTTGCCTAATATATATGAAACCCTGGGTTCATTTCCACACTCTTACATACAAAGAAAAAGCCGGAAGTGGTCACTCAAATACCAATAAAAGTTAGAAAGTTATGACTGCAACTATAGAATCCCAGGACTTCAAATACCTCATGACAGAGCAAACCGGTAATCTGAAGTTGATGGTTGCCATCTAACCTGAGATGTCTAACCAGAGATCAACCACTGCAAACCAACTCCATAGAATAGATGCTGCTGTCTCACCGCTAGCTGCTCAAGGATGAGATCTGATACTGGTGGTTTGAATACTCAGGCCTGGCAGGAAGTCTGCGAGACTTTGAGCTATGGCTCAAAGTGGTAGAGCTCTAGCCTTGAGGCAAAGGTCTTAGGACATTACCCCCAACCTATGAGTGCAGTCCCCAAGGCTGATGACTCTCCTCCCCATCAACCATCCCTCAAAACTGTTAGATGTAAACTTTTATGGTTTGTGACATTTTTCTGAAAGAATGGTGATACTGATGAAAGCACCCTAATTCTAATGACAGCTTGTGGGATACAGCTTGTGGGATGAGTCCTTCCTGGGGTTCTGGGTGCTGAGTCCTTCACAGGGTTCTGGGTCCTTCATAGGGTGCTGTGTGCCCAGTCCTTCACAGGATGCTATGAGCTGAGTCCTTCACGGGGTGTATTCTTTCATCTAGTCTTTGTCAGCGCTCCACAAGTAGATGATTGTGCAGATGAGAAAGTTGAGGCTCAGATATGTCCCCAAGGAAGGGCGAAATTTATGTATGTACTGAACACTAGTGACTTGTCTCCTGCTGACAATTGTTTTGGTTTAGTTTTCTCCAACATGAACCTTTAATCCAGAGCCTAGGCACTGACTTTCCTCTTGGGCTCATGGCTAGCACTCTACCACGTGGAGCCAAAGTCCCCCTTGCAGCAAAATGTCACAGCTTAGGTGGTTTTAGCAGAGGTCTATCATCCTGCCTGCTCAGGAAGCTGAGGATATGGGTTCCAAACTATCCCAGTATAAAAAGGTCCCATGAGTCTATTATGTCCTATTCACCACTTAGAAACTTAAAGTGGAAGCTGAGCACTCACAGTTCTCATCCTAGCTACTCAGAGACTGAGAATTGAGGATCACAGTACAAAACCAGCCTGGGCACGAGATTTCTTCAGATGGTTATCTCCAATGAAACACCAGAAAACCTGAAGAGGTGCTGTAGCTCAAGTGGTAGAGAGCTAGACTTGAGCTGAAGAGCTCAGAGACAGCACCCAGGCCCAGACTTCAACTCCTCCAACTTACATCAAAAGAAAGAAACCTGAAGTGGAGTGCTGGGAATGTGTCTTAAGGGTAGAGTGCTTTGCATGTATGAAACCCTGTGCTTAAATCCTCAGTACCACATCCTTAGAAAAAAGCATGAAGTTACTCTGTGGCTCAAGTGGTTGTGTGCTGTCCTTGTACAGGAGAAACTCTGGTACATTGCTCAGGTCCTGAGTTCAAGCTCCAGGACTGGTGTATGCACAAGCACACACATACTTACACACACACACACACACACACACACACACACACACACACACACACACACACACATACAAAGATATCAGAAATGAAACTGTGACACCAAATGGTAAAACAAAGAGCTTCTCCTCTGAGCTCATGGTCAGGACCCTGGCCCTGTGTTCAACCTGAAATCTACCCACTCAGGGCCCAACGCAGAGAGGGCAAAGGTTTCAATACCTGATGAGCTTCACTAGCCTTAGATGACAGGAAGCATGGTGATTTTGCACAAGTGCTTAGATTTAACAAGCTCCCAGAAACTAGGGAGGCACCTTTGTCAATTAGGAATCATTTCATTAGGTTCAACTCCCTAGTTGTCTGCCAGAAGTACCCTTGAATTAATTGTAGCAGTTTGTTTCAACACTTGAACATAGCCTAACGAAGACAGGATGAGTGCAGGGAACTTGGCCTGCAACGGGAGATGGCACAAATGAAGGCTTCCTGTCAAAACAGAGCACTGGGAGAGAGAGAGCTTGGGGTTCAGAGTCCTTTTTCTCCTGGCCTTCAGAGTCTGCCCACACTCATCTTCACTAATTGCGCCCATGCATTGTTTGTTACACAGCGGTACAGGAGTGAGACTTCTTTTTCTGCCTGTTCCAACAATGAGGCAGACTTCCTCCAGCAGCCTGGGGTGCTCAGAAAGCCTCAGGCTACATTGGAAAGAATGAAGGGAGCCCCGGAACATGCTTGAAAGCACTCTCTGTGCTATGAAATCATTCTATTCAAAGCAAATTTCCTACCTGGGTTCTTTCTTCATAGCGACTCTGGATGTTCACTGATAGAAATACGTGCATATACACAGACACATGGACTTAATGGCTGTTTTTCTTTGTGGCAGGTCCTAAAGCTTCTACTGTGAGCCTAGACATTGTCCCTAAGCTCCTTTTGCTGAAAGAATCACTTTATTGTATCTTAAACCATAATTAATCTAGGCTGGGGTACAGAATTTAGACCAACAGATGATCTAGGGATCCTAGAACCCGAGTTCAACTTCCACCACTGTCAAAAAATCATCAAACCAACAAAAATGGAGGAGGAAAAAACCAGGAAGTTTTACACAAGCATTTTACCTTTGTTTCCTTTGCACTGTGACCATCCTGTGTCTCAATGACTCAGCTTGAAAATTGTACATGACTTTGCTTGCCTGAAGGTTGGGGGCTGTCAGTGAAACCTGAGCCCAACCCAGACATCTAGGCCATGAGTTCCATCCTGGGACTGCCACCGACACATGATTGAAGATCCTAGGAAATTCATTCCTATCTATAGGAAAATGTTTGGCATTTACGAATAGAATTACTAATTAGCTAGTCAATCTAGTATAATATTGTACACAATAAACATAGGTCATTGATTAATTGAATTAATACTTTATTAAGTCTTCTAACATGATTAATTAATGGAGGCATAATTTTAGACCAAATAATTGGTAGTCAGAGAATATATAAAAATAAGATATAGATATCACTATATATGTAGTTATGCACTAGAATCTACATAAATGTCTATCTGTCTCTCTCGTTATACATTTATTTAGAGATACATATGAATATGTAAATACACACACACACACTGCAATCTACAAATGTATCTGTTTATATATTGGTCACTCCTAGGGCTTGACCTCAAGTCCTCAAATTTGCCCGACAACTTCTCTTACATCAGACTGGTGTTTTAACATTGACCCGTTCATGAAGTGGGTCTTGTAGGCCCAAAGTTCAAATCACAGAACTGCCAAAAACTTAATCCTGGTGGAAGAAACTAATTGTCCCACTTGTTTTCCTTATCAGTGAAAGTCCTGGGTCTCAGGAATGCTAGATAATACATAGGCAAATCTATGTCCTATGTAATAGAATGTAAAAAATATTATTATAAGTGTAATCATACTCACTAAAATACATAACAAATAAGTAAAACGAAATAAAATCAGTAACTACATGAAGTGAAATATGCAGTAAACCTGTGTATGTAAATATAAATCATGTATTTAAAATGTATACGAATATTATTTTTTTCAAGTGCTAGGATTTGAATTCAGACCCTGGGAACAGGCCTGACTTTCTTGTCTTCCAGCACAGTGCGCTTTCCCTTCCCCCACAATGCTGCAGGTTTACCCAGACTCTGAGTTCAAACCTCAGACCCGGCAGGAAAAATGGTGTGAATTCCAAGCCAGGCAGCCTCATATTTTTTAAAATATTTTTAATATATGTATGTATGTATATATGTATTTTTATTTCATGAAGCACAGGGCTTGAACTCAGATCATGGCAACTCTGCCTCAGCTTCAATCACTCCAGGCTGGGTTGAAGCCACTGGACCCACAGCCGAATCTGGATTCCTGGGCCCCAAAGACTGACAGGAATAAAAATAAATAAAATGACACAGATAAGTTTTCCTTATTTGCAATAACTAGTATATGTCTGAGTCAAGCAGAAAAGGTCAGATAAGTTGATGTTAGGGAAATGAACCCCAAGATAAGTATTCAAATAATTTTTATTTCATTCAATTGTTTCTAACATATTTATAAGATGCTTTCTATGTTGCTTTGTATGTCCCTCCACCACGGAATAAACCGTGCTTTCACTGTATTTGATGGTGGTATAATTTGTGGAGGGGAAGGGAAAAAATCGTTTAAATTGGGAAACAGGTGGACCCATTGCAACAATGAGATGTACAAGTCATTATGTTGAAAAACGAACTTTACAACTTTGGTGGGGGGGAGGATTGGGCAGGGAGGGTATGGGAAGGGAAACAAAGAAGGAGGCAACAATGCTTGATAAGAAATATACTCGTTATCTTGCCCATGGAATTGTAACCCCCTGTATGTTATTTTTACAAAAACAAAATAAAACAAAACCAAATCGGGCAACTTGCAGATGGCTGTCTGTTTTACATTTGTTTTCTTTGCAAGGTGATCATACTGGGTCTGAATGACATGGCTGAAAAATGATTGTAACCTGGCGTTGCTGAAGGCTGGCAGGCTACCACGGAAGCCATAGGTCAACACAGCCACATAGGCCCTGACCTCTACCAAAGGAAGGAGATCCTAAGAGTCTGGTTCCTATTCATAGGAATACCCATGGAAGGTTATGAATGTCAAGGTTGAATTAGTTGTTCCTGAATGATACTACTATAAAATTAAACAGAGTAGGGCTGGGAAGGGGGCTACATGGTAGAGTGCTTGCCTTGCATGCATGAGGCCCTGGGTTCGATTCCTCAGCACCACATAAGCAAAAAGAGAAAAGCCGGAAGTGGCACTGTGGCTCAAGTGGTAGAGTGCTAGCCTTGAGCTAAAGAGCTGAGGAACAGTGCTCAGGCCTAGAGTTCAGGCCCCATGACCGAACCCCCCCCCAAAAAAAAATTAAACAGAGTGAATTTAGGAGGCCGATGGATTTTAATGAATTTTTTTGACACATTAAAAGAATACTATTAATTACAAGGTCGCAATCGTTTCAGGCAGAACTGTGGTTGATTTAATCAATATTTCATTAAGGATGAAAACAATAATATTAATTACATGGAGGCATAATAAATACCCAAGAATTGCTAGGAGTATGATTTATATAAATGAAGAATATATAGACATCTCTGGCACTCTTTAAAGATCTATATTTATTTGTGTACTACCATCTGCATGTCAATCTGTTCTAATTTTGTCAACCCCTAGGGCTCAATCTCAGGTGCTAGGAACTGCTTGTCAGCTCTACATGCCTGAGGCTGGCGTGTTGACACTCACCCATTCATGAATTAGGCCTTGTAGGTTGTGAGTTCAAATGCCAGAACTCACAAAAATTGAATCGTGGAGTAAGGAGCCCATGGTGTCACATGCTTTCATTTTCTATGAAAGGCATGTGTGTCAGGTCTGAAGTTTCATACATAGGAAAATCTATATCCTATGTAATAAATGAAGTAAATATTGTATGTATAATAACAGTCAATAAAATAAATGGTAAATAAATGTATAAACCAAAAAATTAAATGAATAACTACACTAAGCGCAATATGAAGTCAACATACAGGGCTCGATCTCAGGGCCTCAAAACTGCCTGGCAGCTGCACTGGCTAGCGGCTGCTGTGCTGGCTGTTACCCATTCATGAACTGAGCCTTCTAGGCCCTGAGTTTAGATCCCAGCACTGCCAAAAATGTAATCTTGGAGTGAGAAGCCGAGTGTGACACATTTTCCTTTTTTTTGAAAGTTCTTGGTGACAGGTAGAATGTATAAATTGTGTGAAAATCTATATGCTATGTAATAGGATGTCATGAAGGTAATAAATGTCATAGGTGAAATAATTGTCAACACAATAAATGAAAAACAGATTGCATTAGTTGTGAATCATTCTGGGATAAAATTAGACGCAATAATTATAGGACTTGGATTAAGTTGATTAATATTTTATTGAGCATTAACAGAATAAAAATTACATGGAGACATAATTAAATACCTAATAACTGGTAGTAACGCACGATGCATAATTTAATTTGTCTCATTCTATAAAATATATAATTATACGTATGTATGTACATATATGAAAAAAATAACAGGATATTGAGTAATTATTAATTAATGCTTTATTAATTGTTCAGCTGGGACACGTCATTAAATGGAGACATTATTGAATACCTAATAATTGGTAGTAATATTATCTATAATTCAATAATATACAGACATCTCTCATTTTGGTATATAATATTTGTATAAGGAAGCTCTATCTATTTATACTTCGTTTATTCCTGGGGCTCGGTGGTTGAGTGCTTGCCTAGTTAGCACAAAGCATTGGGTTGGATTCCTCAGTGCCACATAAACAGAAAATCGAGAAGTTCTGCTGTTTTTCAATCGAGTGCTAGCCTGGAGCACCAACGCTTAGGGACATTTCTAACTCCTTACTCAAGGCCCAGGACTGCTGCCAAAAACAAGGTAGAATGTTCTAACTGCAATAAGGACAGGATTTCAAGTACATCATCACAGAGCAAACTAGGAGTCTGGTGCTGACAGCTGCCACCTAACCTGACTTAGCCAGATGTAAAGCACTGCAACCCAGCTGCACGGAACCAGACCCTGCTGGCTGGCTTAACCCCATCTTCCTAGCTGTTTGGTGGCTTTAAAACCCAGCCTTGGTAGGAAGTCTGTGAGACTCTTCGATATGTGGCTCCTAGTGGTAGAGCTCTAGCCCTGAGCAAATGTTATTAGAACAGTATGCACATGCTTTGAGTTCAAGCCCCATGGGTAACACCCCTCAAAAAAACACCCTTCTAAACCATTAGATGTGATCTTGTGTGGTTTGTGAATGGTGATACTGATGAAACCATCCTAATTCTATCAACAATTTGTGGAATAGAGCTATGTGCTGAGCCCTTCACAGGGTGTTCTGTTCTGAGTCTTGCACAAGGTGCTATGTGCTGAGTCCTTTACAGGGTGCAGTGCGCTGAGTCCTGCATTTGGTGCTGTGTGCTGAGTCATGCAAAGAGTGTCATGTGCTGTGTCCTTCACAGCACTGGTCTATGTAAGAACTCCAAAACTGAGATGATTTTGCAGACAAAAAATGTGAAAAATGAGTTTGAATCACTGTGCGACGACGGAGTAGGTGTCCGAGGCCTCGCCATGCCTCTGAATACCCTTTTCGCTGCCTTGCTTGCGTGAGCTTCAGCAGAATTCGAGATGGCTGGTGGTAAGGCTGGGAAGGACTCCAGAAAGACCAAGACAAAGGTGGTTTTCTGCTCGCAGAGAGCCGGCTTGCAGTTCCCAGTTGGCCGAATTCATCGACATCTGAATTCTAGGACAACCAGCCACGTAAGTGTGGGAGCGACCGTCGCTATGTACAGCACAGCCATCCTGGAGTACCTCACTGCGGAGGAACTTGAGTTGGTAGGAAATGCATCAAAAGATTTAAAGGTAAAGCTTATTACCTCTTGTCACTTGCAACTTGTTATTCGTGGAGATGAAGAATTGGACTCTCTCATCAAGGCTACCATTGCTGGTAGTGGTGTCATCCCCCACATCCACAAGTCTCTTATTGGGAAGAAAGGACAACAGAAGACTCTCTAAAGGATGCCTGGTTTCCTTGTTATCTCAGGACTCTAAATACTCTTAACAGCTGTCCAGTGTTGGTGAATCCAGTGGACTGTATCTCTGTGAAAAAACACAATTCTGCCTCTTTGTAATTCTATTTGAGCAGGTTGAAAGTTTAATTATCTTTCCAACCAACCAAATTTCTGCATTCGAGTCTTAACCATATTTAAGTGTTACTGTGGCTTCAAAGAAGCTATTGACTCTGAAGTAGTGGGTTTTGATTAACTTTTTAAAAAACTGTTTGGATTTTAATTGTGATGCAGAAGTTATAGTAACAACATTTGGTTTTGAACAGACATTATTTCCACTGCAGTGGATAAGCTCAATAAAGGTCATATCCCAAAAAAATGTGAAAAATGTGAAAAATGTGAAAAATGTGATATATATATATATATATATATATATATATATATATATATATAATGGAATTCTATGACATTGCCCATTTGTTAGGATATGGAAAGATTTCGAAAAAATTATATTAAGTGAAGTAAGACAAGCCCAGAGAAACATAGGTCCCATGGTTTCCCTTATTTGCAATAACTAGTATATGCCTGAGACAAGCAGAAAATGTCAGATACGTTGGTGTTAGGTAAAATGAACCCCAACATAAGGATTCACATGTTTTTTTTTAATGGAATTGTTTCTAACATATTTATAAGATGATTTATTTGTTGCTTTGTAGTTTTCTCCTCCACAGTATAACCCCTGTTTTCACTGTTTTTGATGTTGGTATAATTTGTGGAAGGGAAGGGATAAAGCAAATCTTTTAAATAAGGATACAGGTGGACCCATTGCCACAATGAGATGTACAATTCATTATGTCTAAAAACGAACTTTACAACTTTGGTGGGGGGGAGGAAGGAGAAAGGATGGGAAGAGGAAACAAAGGAGGAGGCAACAATGATTGACAAGAAATGTACTCAATACTTTGCCGATGTAAATGTAACGCCTCTGTATGGTATTTTCACAATAAAGAAAAGAAGTTTGATTTAATAAAAAAGAATATTGAGGCTCATATGTGTCCCCATGGCAGGGACAAAAATGTGTATTACTGAAGACTAGTGAGTTCTCTCATGCAGAAAATTTTGTTCTGTTTTTTTCTCAGTTATGAACCTTGAAATCGGGGCCTAGGCACTGACACTTACCTCTGGGTTTATGGATAGCCCTCCACCACGTGGAGACAAGGATCCCCTTCCAGCAGAGTGCCACAGTCTAGGGGTCTATAGCTGAGGTCTGTCATGCTGCCTTTTCAGGAAGCTGAGACCTGAGGATCTGGGTTCCAAAATATCCCAGACACAAGAGGTCCCATGAGACTATTATCTGCAATTGTCCACTAAGAAACGTGAAGTGGAAGCTTAGTGCTTGTGTCTCATGCCTGTCATCCTAGCTACTCAGGAGGATGAGATCTGAGGATCATGGTTCAAAGCAAGTCTGGGCAGGAAAGTCCTTGAGACACTTAACTCCAATGAACCACCAAGAACCAGAAGTGGTGCTGTGGCTAAAGTTGTAGAGCACAAGACTAGAGCTGAAGAGCTCAGGGACAGCACCAAGGTCCAGAATTTAACTGCTACAGCAGACAACAACAACAACAAGAAAAAGACAGAAACAAACTAACAAACCTGAAGTAGAGGGCTGGGAATGTGCCCGAGGGGTAGAGTGCTTTGAATGTATGAAGACCTGGGCTTGATTTCTTAGTGCCACATCAATAGAAAAAAGCCTGAAGTGGCTTTGTGGCTCAAGTGGGTGAGAGAGATCCTTGTACAAGAGAAATTAGTACACTGCTCAGGTCCTGAGTTCAATCTCCAAGACTAGTGTATGCATACACACACACACACACACACACACACACACACACACACACAGACACACACAGACACACACACACACACACACACACACACACACACACACACACACACACACACACACACACACACAGAGACCAGAAGTGAAGCTATGACATCAAATAGTAGAGCACTGGGCTTCTGCACTGAGCTCATGTTCAGCCCCCAGGCCCTGTGTTCAACCCCAAAACCTACCCACCCAGGGTCCAACTAGGAGAGGTCAAATCATTCAAACCCTGATGAGCTTCACCAGGCCTAGACAGGAAGCCTTGTGATATCAGACATGTGCTTGGATTTCCCAAGCTTCCAGAAACCTAGGAGAGGCATCATAGGCCCATCATCGCCAGCAATGAAACATTTCATTAGGTTCAGTGCCCTAGTTGTCTGCCACAAGGACTCCTGAATTATATTAGCACTCTATCTGAACACCGGAATATAGTTTCACAAAGGCATGATAAGTGCAGGGAACTTGGCCTGCCAAGGGAGGTGGCACAAATGAAGTTTTGCTGTCAAATAGAGCACTGGGGAAAGAGATATCTTGGGGTACAAAGAGGCCTTTTTCTACTGACCTTAAGAACCTGCCCAAATTCATCCTCACTAATTGACCCAGATGGGGTTGCTTGTTACACAGCTGTACAGGAGTGAGGCCTTTAGTCTGCCTGTCCAGACAATGAGAGAGACTTCTTCCAAAAGGCCTGGGATGCAGAGAAAACCTCAGGCTACACTGGGCACAGTGAGGGGAGCCCCAGAACATGCAATGTCTTGAAAGCCCTCTCTGTACTATGAAATCATTGTATTGAAAACAAATTTCCTAGTTCATTGCCATTCATCATAGCTACTCTAGAGATTAACCTATGTGAATACATCCATCCATACACAAAGACATGGACCTACACGGTCTTTTTTTGGGGGGTGGGGGCAGGTCCTGGGGTTGGACGTTAACCCAAGCCATTGTCTCTGAGCTCCTTTTGCTCAGATGTAGCCCACTAAAATTGAGTCAGAGCCCCAGTTCTGGGTTTTTCTCTAATCTCATAGATAAAACAGTATCATGAACTTTCCTACACTGGCTGGATTCAAACTAAGATTCTGTACAACTTAGACTCCTAAGGAGCTGGGAATACAGTCAGCAGCCACTGGCACCTGCCTTTCTTCTTCATTTTTCACTCTGGACAACTGACTTCTTAACAGGGTTATTCCAATGGTTTTAAGTTATAAGTAAACTACCCAATGTTCTTTACAGCTGCTTTCTCTGAGAATGATTTTCTCTCCTCATCTTCCCCTCTGGTCACAGGTTTAAAGACAAAAGTGAGAAATAAGTGTCCTAGGATTTGGAAGTAAATGTCTATAGGACATGCCAGTTCTGTCACTTAGTGTTGAGCTGCAGTGAATTTACTGTCTCAGGACGAGAGGACTGAAAGCTGCAGCGATCCTCATACTGTCTGCATTGCTCCTTTTGTCTACATAATGACCTAATAAGTATGACTGTTTTGTGTCTACAACATTAAGTATTTAGAACACATGAGAAGCATCTTCCTGTTTCTGTTTTTCTCTAGTATCTCTCGAGATTTAGACTAAAAGTTTGTGTGAAGCAGTGCCTCAGTGAATCCCTAAGGAAACCCTCTTAAATCCTCCTCAGGAAATCGCCGTTCAAATCCAGCATGAGCAGGAAAGTCTGTGAGCTTCTTATCTCCAATAAACCACCGGAAAACCAGAAGAGGAGCAGTGACCCAGAGGGTAGAGCTCTATCTTTGAGAGAAAGCTGAGCAGGAGATACATGCCTGACCAAGTAGGAAAGCCTGGGAGGCGCTTATGTCCAATTATCCACCAGAAGACTGGAAGTGGAGCTGTGGCAGTGGTAAAGCCTCAGCCTTGAGTAAAACAACAAAGGAAGGCATAGGGCCCAGAGTTTAAGCTCTGGGATGACCACAACAAAAATTCAAAAAGAAAAGGCCAAGTTATGTATCAGTGCCTTACCGTCTTATGTGTGTATTACCTAACTGAGTGCGAACAGACCATATGCAATGCTTCTTTTACTTACTGATTTATTTTTCAGATATGCCCATTGCACTACTGCATCATTCTCTTCATTTCAGGCCCATCGCTTTTCTTTTCCAGGGTTCCACTCCTGCATCCTTACATGATGCACACTTAAGCTCTCATCAGCCTTTATTTATATTTCATTACGAGGCCAATGTAGGAACAGTCACAAATCAGCCAGGGGAAGAGAAGTCAGGGTTCATAATTTTAACAGGTATTCAGAAAAATAAAGTTAGGGATGAAAAATGGGAGCCTACTTATGTAAAAACAACCATTAAAGAAAAGATGAGGGTGCTGGGAATATGGATTAGTGAGAGAGTGTTTGCCTAGCATGCAAGAAGCCCTGGGTTTGATTCTTCAGTAGAACTTACACAGCAAAAGCCAGATTTGGTGCTGTGACTCAAGTAGCAGATTGCTAAAGACAGTGCTCAGGCCTTGTGTTCAGCCCAAGGCAAAGAGATACCAGAAAGGTAGGTAGGTAGGTAGGGAGAGACAGAGACAGAAAGAGAGAGAGAGAGAGAGAGAGAGAGAGAGAGAGAGAGAGAGAGAGAGAGAGAGAGAGAGAGAGAGAGAGAGAGAGAGAGAGAGAGAGAGAGAGAGAGAGAGAGAGAGATGAATCTGGTCTTAGATATAAGTAGGAAAGAAGGGAACACTTCCCAATCAGGAGGCCTTTTGCAGTGTGCCAGGACACCAGCATTGCCTTCACATCACCACAGGGCAGGAAAACTGTCTCTCTCCCACTTCTCAGGCAGTGGAGGGCCCCAGAGGCAAGAGGGCAGAGTCAGGTTCTAACTAAGCACTTGGAGGCAGAAGAGAAAGGTCTCTGCCTCTCTTTGGACTGGGGATTTACATTAATGATGTGGAGAATGAAGGAAGTAGAATGGACTGGCAGAGGTAGAAGGGCCTTCACATCTGACAGATGGAGAGTAAAGAACCTACTCCCTAAGACCAAAGAGCAGGGTTTTCTACTCTGTTCCTCCCCTCTCCTCCACTGAACTGGCTCTCTATTGGTAATCTAAAGATAGCCTGAGGCTCCCTTCACCTGAGGGAGGAAGGATAATTAGTCATTGTTTGAAGAGGCTGAGAAAAGCCTGACCATGGTGTAACTCTAACAAATGTTTCAGGTTTTCTCCCCAATGCTGGCTGTGCCTGGAATGAATGAAGTGGTTTTGTAGCTCACTTCCTTGTTGAGTGTTTACATTCTGCCTCCTAATCCTGCAGGCCTAGGTCTCTGCATCTAGCCTGGTTTTTTGAAACTGTTTTCTGTCCTTCAAATACAGAGTTACATTGGAATTCTTCCTGCTAACAGGGCTAGGTCTTGGATCCTGAGAACTTCTTTATACCCAGGGTGGGTCAATGATGTTTCTTTCCTGCTTCTATAGCTTGAGAACTGTAAGAACATTTAGAGTGCAAGTAACTTCTCAACACCAAGCGAAACCCAGGAAGTTCTTGAACATGTGACCTTTCAGAAGCCCACTGGAGGACACAGGATGATTATAATCTTTACATGAGTGGCTAGGCAGATGGATCTGCTACACTTGAATCTTGAACTCAGCCTCCTCTCCTAGTCCATGTCCTTCTTTACTGCTTGTCCTGCTAGATCTTCAGGAGCTTCCAAGATAGAAATAGATTGATCAAACCCAAAGGGAGTTACTGCCTTTTTTCCTTCTTTTTCTGTCCTTTGCTTTAAATGTTTTGCAGGTCTTTGGGCTTGAATTGGGATCTAGGCTCTGTTCCTGGGCTCCTTTGAGTCAAGGCTAGCGCTCTACCACGAGTCCCTTTCTGCTTTGTCCGTGGTGAAGTGGAGCATCATAGACTTTCCTGCCCTGGCTGGCTTCACCCTGTGATCCTCAGACCTCAGCCTCCTAATGTAGGATGACGATTATGAGCTTTCTGGTGCTCTGCTAGGTTCAGAACTGTAATGACATTGAAAATACAAGTCAACTGCTCATCACAAAGGGATTGGGGAGCATATTAAGCCTTTCAACATTGGACCTTTCAGAACCCTGTAGCACACAAGGTTATAATGCTAGAGTCAGGCTGGGCTTATGGATCTTCTATACTTGAACATTGAGCTCTGACTTTAATTCTGGTGTACACCAGTGTTCATTTTCCAGAAAATGTTCTCATAATTAACAAATAGGAAAAGTACTTTGATTAATCCCACTTTTTTCCCGTTGTGTATCTTGAACTCAAGCCTGGGCACTATCCCTAAACCCTTCAGCTCAAGGTGAACACTCTACCACTTGAGCCACAGCGCTATGTGGGGTCTTTTGGTGGTTCATTGGAGATAAGATTATAACAGGCTTTCCTTGCCTAGGCTGTCTTTGAACTGTGGTCTTGAGATCTCAGCCTCCTGAGAAGCTAGGGTTCTCTATGTGAGCCACAGCAACTGGCTTATTGTTTTTGCCAGTTCTGGGGCTTGAATGTAGGGCCTGGGTACTGTTTTGGAGCTTCTTTTTCTCAAGGCCAGCACTCTACCACCTGAGCCATTCCACAGCTTCTGGCTTTTTCGGAGTATGTGGCACTGAGGATTCAAACCCTGCATTCATGCATGCTGAGCAAGCTCTGTACCTCTAAGCCACATTCCCAGCTTCACGCTTAGTATTTTATCCCTCAACTTGCCTATCTTCAAGAAAAGGCCTCTGAGTATAAAACATCTAAATAAATCCCTATAGGAAGTTGTCCAAAGATGAATAAGGCAAAGCTGATACTTGGGATAGAATCTAAACACGTGATGACTGTAACAAATGCCTCCGTTTAATTATGAATCATGTGGTCTGGGAAGGTGGATCAGTGGTAGAGTCCTTGCCTTGCATGCATGAGGCCCTGCGTTCAATTCCCGAGCACCACATAAGCAGAAAAGGTCGGAAGTGGCATTGGGCCCAAGGGGTAGAGCACTGACCTTGAGCTGCAGAGCTGAGGGACAGTGCGCAGGCCCTGAGTTCAAGCCCCATGATGGAAAAAATCAGCATAATTATGTATCATGTTTCCACACTTAATAAATTATTAATGAAAAATGATTCAATGTCCTAAATTTTGTGTATAATTTTATAATAGATGTTCAAAATGTAATAAATATTATGTGTTTAATAATATTAAATACATTAAACAATGTCTAAATGAATTAAATAAAAATAAAATAAAAATCAATGACAATAATCATAAAATGTAATAAACATACATATGTAAGTATGTATCATATATTACACATGTATATAAATAATTTTTCATTGCAGGGCCTTACTGCAGGCCCTGAGAACTCTAGCCTGAATATCTTTTCCTCAAGGATAGTGAACTTTGCCTTTACCCATGGTGCAAAAGAGTTAACTGGAATGTGAGATCAGATCCCAGAATGGCAGAAATACTGGCCACATTTCCAAGACAGTGACATTTTTTTAAATGAAAGCAGTTAGCTTTATTCATTTCCATACTGAACATTTTTACAAAAAGCAGTGTAGAATTTTGTACAACTATTCAGACATCTTTCCCTTACCCCCAAAGTGCTTCTCTGAGCACGGCATTGTTTATTTTTGTATTATGTTTATTGCAAAAATGATGTACAGGGCGTTACAGTTACATGAGCAAGATAATGAGTACATTTCCTATTAAGCATTGTTGCCTCCTCCTTTGTTTCCCCCCTACTATCTCTTCCCTCCCATCTCCACAACTAACTTCCCCTGCCAAGATCAGTGACTTAATTTTTGCTTTGGCTTGGAATGGGGTTTGAATTCAACTACTGGCAACTCTGCACCTTCCCTCACATTGGTATGGTTTTACCAAGACCCTGAGTTCAAATCCCAGGTTAGGAAATATAACTGGCAGAAATTCCAAACCCGGGAGGCTTATTTTTTTATTTAGTTAATTAATTAATTTATTTATTTCTTCTTCTTTTTTGCCAACACGGGGCTTGAACTCAGATCATGGCAACACTGCCTAAGCTTTGATATCCCTTGGCTGGGCTGCAGCCTCTGGACCCATAGCCAATCTGGGATCCCAGGCCAAGAAGGCTTGCAGGAAGAAAAAAAAACTGGGACATCACAAAAAATAGTGAATTGCAGAGGGCTGAGGGGTTTATAATTTTTTTTCTTTGCAGGGTGACTATCCTGGTTCTGAATGACACCTGCAAAGTGGACCTGACCTGCCATTGCTGAAGCCTGGCAGGCTATCAGAGCAACCATAGATCCACCTGTCAAAATAGGCCCCAGGTACAGATGCCAGCACTCCCAAACAATGAATCATGGAATAAAAAGCTGATTTTGACAGGTTTTCCTTTTCTGTGAAAGTCCTGGGTGTCAGCTATGAAGTGGAATACATATGCAGACCTATATCCTATGTAATCAATGTTTTCTGTGTCAAAATAGTCAATAAAATAAATGGTCAACACAAGAAAAAAAAAAAGAATAACTATACTGAGTGTAATATAGAGTGAACATATGCATATGAATATAAATTGTATACTTAAAATGTACATGAATAGGATTTTTTTAGTGCTGGGGATCCAATTCAGGCCTAAGGAAGAGACTTGAATTTCTTTACTTCAAGGAGGTGAGCTTCCCCTTCCCACACAGTGCAACAGTTACCCAGACAATGAGTTCAAATCCCAATCCTGGCAGAAAAAATTGCATTTTATGCTATGTGATGTCCAATACTTAGTTATTTTATTCTGCCTCCATTTAATGAATGTGATTGTTTAAATGCTTAATGATGCATTAACTAAAATTGATGAGTGTCCTAGGATATAATTGTGTACAATTTGATCCTAGAATCATTCAAGAACTACTTATTCAATCTTGACATTGATCACATTCTATTGATAATTATATGGATAAGAATGAGTTTCTTAGGTTCTCCTGCCATTTGGAGGTGGCAGGACCAGGATTCCAACTGTGGGCTCCAGCTCCCACCACTTCAACCCGAAGATAGGGAACTCACAGGTCTGTGCCAGAACATCAGCAAGACCAATGATTAGGCAGGCACCAGTGTCTCTCAGCAGACCAACAAACTCTGGAGAGGCACCGCTTTGAATCTGTGTGTGTGTCTGTGTGTCTGTGTGTGTTCATGAGAGAGAGAGAGAGAGAGAGAGAGAGGGGGGGGAGGGAGAGAGAGGAGAGAGAGAGATATCATCTTCCTCCTTGTACAGCCTGACTCTGCTCAGGTGAGTGATCATTTAGAAAATTGCAGGTGCTGCATGGACTAGTGTTCTGTCACTGGTCTGGATTTGTGGTGTGTGTGTGTGTGTGTGTGTGTGTGTGTGTGTGTGTGTGTGTGTGTGTGTGTGTGTGTGTGTGTGTGTTTGCATGTGTGTGTGTGTGTGTGTGTGTGTCTCTGTGTGTCTGTGTAGAAGTGGGTTGTAATAAGGAGGTTGGGTCATTTGGTAACTTCTGCCTGCTATATTTGGGGGATGCATGGGTTTTGTGGCTGAGGTCTGGGGGCCTGGATGTGTGAGGCACTTGAAGGGGACTCAGCACTGTTAAATTACAAGATCAAGGGACATGTGTGCCCTGGAGCTGTCTACTCCTTTGGGCCTGATTGGTGGTAGTGGGAGCTTGGGAGGATCTCGGAGTGGGACACGCAGGGGTTGGCTTCCCAGGGGGCCAGAGAGCATTGACAGCACTTAGTAAGGATGTGAGCCCTTCTAGTATGGAGTGCACCAGCATAGGCCTGACTCCAGGTTTTCTCATCATGACGTCTGATGGGTGAGTCCAAACCTATTTTAAATCTTGTGCTGTGATCTTCAGATCTCAGCCTCCTGAGTAGCTAGGATTATACGCATGAGCCTCTGGCACCAGGACTCTGGTTCTTTTTGGTGTATTAGAGTTTAAATTCAAGGCCTTCAGCTTGCCAGTCAGGTCTTCTACCATGCAGACCAAGCCCTTCTGTCTTGGGCATTTCCAAGATAGAGACTCAATACGTGCTCAGGCTGGGCTGGATCATGGCCCTCATATCTGTGACAAGCATGAGCCACCAGTTTGGATGGTAGACATATAGCACCATGCTCAGTCATCGGTTTAGATGATTGCCCCAAACTCTTAGTCTACAGCAGCTGTAGAAATCTGGGTGGGCCTCCACCATTGTACCACAGTCTTCTCCCAGGAGAGTTGTGAGGAAACAAGGGATCAATACAGGGGGATCTATAAAGCAGGTCCAGGCACAGAGGGAGTGGCTGTCAGATAAGGTTCTTGGCAATTCTGTGAGCATATGTCAAGAAGATAACCTGGAAAGGGCTCAGATGGGGCCTGTTATTAGTCGTGTGACATGTATGGGATTATGAAACAAACATGGTTCTCTTTCTTCCTTACCCTATTCCCACAAGGAAGGGGATCCTTCAATGTGTTCAGTTTTGTAGCTGGGGAAAGTGAGGCACGGAGAAGCCAGATGACCAACTCATGACCTCCAGTTGAGAGGAAGCTCAGCCTGACTTCTCTGCCATGGTCCCTAGGAGAATGTGTGGTATTCAGTCCACTTCTTGTGGTGGGAAGTCCACTTCTTGTCAGTCATGGGGCCTGAACTCTGGGCCTGGATGCTGTCCTGGAGCTCCTCAGCTCAAGACTAGTGCTCTACCACTTAAGCCACAGTGCCACTTCCAGTTTTCTTGTGGTTCTTTGGAGATAAGAGTCTCATGGACGTTCCTGCCGGTGCTGGCTATGAACCATATTCATCATATCTCTGCCTCTTGTTTAGTTAGGATTATAATCCTGAGCCACCGGCACCCTGCTTAATTGTAATTTTGACTCTCTCTCTCTCTCTCTCTCTCTCTCTCTCTCTCTCTCTCTCTCTCTCTCTCTCTCTCTCTCTCTCTCTCTCTCTCTCTCCTCTCTCTCTCTCTCTCTCTCTCTCTGTCTCTCTGTCTCTCTGTCTCTCTCTCTCTCTCTCTCTCTCTCTCTCTCAGGAACTCGTTGAATGGCTGCTGGAAGAGGTGACCCGGTGTCCCCATGTGGTTGGAACCCAAGGTGGCCCTCTCATTCTTGAGGTGTGCTGTGGGTTCGGAAATGTCTTGCTCAGCCTGTTGAAACAGCCCCATGAGGTAAACCCCGCTGTGCTCTGCCTAGACCATGACAGTTATTCATTGTCCATTCAGCCTTATTGGACTTAGTATTGTTTTCTATGTTCTTTTCTAGCAACTGGCCAAAATTATGATACATAGTTATGGAATGAAACTGGAATGCTGTCTTACGAAAGTCATTTAGAGCTCTGGGAATGTGGCTTCATGGTACAGGGATTGTCTACCATGCATGAAAACCTGGGTTCAATTCCTCAGTACCACATAAACAGAAAAAGAAACACTGGAAGTGGCGTTGTGCCTCAAGTGGTAGAGTGCTAGCCATGAGAGAAAAAAAAAAAAAAAGCTCAGGAAAAATTCCCTAGCCCTGAGTTTAAGCCCCAGGACTTTAAGACTGGCAAAAAAAAACCAAAACAAAGAAACCCAAAAAAACAAAAAAAACATTGTTAGTAAACGCAAAATAAATAATCCATACTTGGAATATGTAATTGCTCCTTCCATACTAATACCTGACAATACTCCCTAATTCATGTACTTTACCTATATTAGAATACTGTGTAAAAAAAAAGTTTGGTCATTAGGTCACAGCAATTAATGCCAGGAATATGCTTAGATGTCAGGTGAAGATTAATTCTGGAAATTCAAAGATTCCAGGCTTTTGAGTGGTCACTGCTAATCACAATGAGAAGGGTAGGCTGAGATTTTGAAATCTATTTGATCAGTCATGGCACCAAAAAGGCAGAGGCAAATTATCAGTTGGGACAAGAAAAGGAATAATTCCAGATGGAAGGAACAAATGATAGTAACTAACGTACCAGAAACCACTCTAGGGAACCATTTTTGGTTATTGAGGAACTAGTTATCAACTAGGCTTATTCCTCATCGGCTTTAGCATTCTAAATCTCTTAGGCAAGTTCTTAATCTCTGTGAGATAAATGTATCTCCTCCTATCCTGTTCTTTCGTACTTGATCTCTTTTGCTTTCTAAAATTCTCAGTCTTTCCTGATACTAAATATACCTACACAGATGGCAGAGGATGCTAATGTAGGGGTCCCATAGCTTATTAGTCATTAATGTAACAAAATGGATTAGGAGGACTTATTGCTACCTCAATTTTTCTGAACAGCTACAATGTCATCATTTGATTCAAATTTCCATTTTTTGTATACATAGTCTCATTAAGTGCACAAAATGGAAATAGGAGCTGGCTGCTGGTGGCTCATGCCTGTAATCATAGCTACTCAGGAGGTTGAGACCACAGGATTGCTGTTCAAAGCCAGCCTGCTCAGGAAAGTCCATGAGACTCTTATATTCAATTAACCAGCAGAATCCTAGAAGTGGTACTGTAGCTATAGTGGTAGACGACTCAACTTGAGCTGAAGAGCTGAGCTACAGTGCCCAGGATCAGAGTTCAAGCCCCACTACCAACAAAAAAGTGCAAATATGACTTTAAGTTTCCCCCAAAGGAAGGACAAGGTCAACAGTAATCTTCCAAAGCAGAAAAAATAATGGCAAAATGATTTTGCTGAGTTGTTTAAGTTATGGCTTCTTGGCTGGACATATTCTTTTCTTTTAAAAATTGTCAAATATTAGTTTTATATTAAACTTCATCTTGTATTTCTTGGTTCAAAACAGACGTCTTGGTACAGTTGATGTCACTTACCTTTTTTTGCCAGTCATGGTGCCTGAACACTGGGCCTGGGCACTGTCCTTAAGGTCTTCAGCTCAAGGCTTGTGCCCTACCACTTGAACAACAGCACCACTTCCAGCTTTTTCTGCTTATGTGGTGCTGCGGAATCGAACCCAGGGCCTCATGCATGCATGGCAAGCACTCTACTACTGAGCCACCTACCCAGTCCATCACTTGGCTTTCTCATTATCACAGTTCAAAGCAAACCCATATAGGAGAGTCTGTCAACCCCTTATGCCTAATTAACCACCAAAAAGGCCAGAAGTGGGGTTTTGGCTGAAGCAGAAGAGTACTAACTTTGGGGGCACGTGGGCAGGAAGACATCTATTCAGGGACATAGTCCAGCCTCTGGAATCAAACCCCAGAACCAGCACAAACTGAACAAACAAGCAAACAAAAAAACCCCAGGTATTTCTTTGGGACCCTTCTTAAAGGAGTACTGGTCTGAGAAGAGCCTGCTTTTGTTGATTATACTCACTGGATCCTGCTTTTTTTGGAATACTTACTGCTATAGAGAACTCAGGACCAGATTAAAGGAATGGATAACTGAATCCTGCAACAAGAGAATCATCTCAGAAGTGAAATATCCATCCTTAAAGCACTTTAAAATTTCCATGTCTTTGTTTCTTTGCAGTAGAGCACTTTTAAAACAACGCTATTTCCTTTTGTTTTATGCTGGCCCTCAAATGACACATTATTTCCTTTTGTAATACTCTCAATCAGAACTTTACAGACAAGTTTTATATGAATTAAAAACACACTCTAAAAGTCAGGGACAGAGTTTCCTTCAAGCCATGGATCCTCTTCTTGTACAGTAAAAGGGAAAGCACAAGTTAACTTGAACTTTGTCATACCTCTAGGTGCAATTAGTCTCCTGGGATCAGTCTCCACATCCAGTAATCATTACTTCCAGTAACATCTATGGTGCTGCTTGAGGTATAATGAATGTTTGCTGGCTTCACTGAAATAGAACAAGGATACCTTTGGACATCATGTAGCAGTGTTTCAGAGACAACTTAGTAAAGAAAAAATATGAAATTTAAATTGCTTATAAATTATCCATGAGTACATTGAGTTCAAACTTCATAAGTGCTCTGTAAATTAAGGTGAATTTTAAATGTGAAGAGGGTTCTCAGATCTTTTTTTTTGTGAGTGTATGTGCTGTGCATTATTTTCCAATTGTATAAGAGTTAACAGTAAGAGAAACAATAACAATAATAGGAGAAGGAGAAGTTCTGTGTTTAAGTGTTCAATACAATATAGAAGACTCTACAAATAAGACAACATTGAAACAATAAAGTACAGTATGTAGATTTATAGAAGTGATATAGTGAAAGCATTTCTTCTAAGTGGATCATGAAGTATGAGGCCACTCCTTTGCTAAATCACACTTGCTAACCATGCAAATTTGTAAAAAGTAGAATAGAAGAATGATTCTGGTTCCATGCCAGGCACATATAAGAGAATGGACTTAAATGGAAAAAAGTCCATCTTGAGAGAAAAGGTATTATACTAGCAATGATCCTGGTGGCAAAGATCATATTTCTTTTTATTTCCTTTTCATATATATATATATATATATATATATATATATATATATATATATATATATATATATATATATTTGTTGTTGGTCGTGGCACTTGAACCCTGGGCGCTGTCCCTCTGCTATTCAGCTCCAGGCTAGTGCTCTACCACTTGAGCCACAGTGCTACTTCCAGTTTTCTTGTAGTTAATTGGAGAAAAGAGTCTCCAGGACTTTCCTACCTGTCTGGCTTTGAACCTCAATCCTCAGATCTCACCACCAACCAGCTTAAGATCATATTTCTAACAGTGTACACTCAGCACATGTAATGTGTATGTTCATCTATCTTTATATGAATTCTTGAGTTAAAATTCTGGGCTACAGATTAGACTTCATACTCACAAAAATGTATGTAGTTTAAAAGTTGATACTCCTGGAAAAATAAAACCTAAGGATGTAAAGAAGTCTGGGAAGTTCAGTTTGTATCCAGCCTGGGCAGAAGAGTTTTTGAGACACTATCTATAATTAACCAGGAAAACCTGCATTGGAAGAATGGTTCACATGATGGAATACCAGTTATGAGCAAGATTGTTGAATAAGAATTGACGTGTTTGCATACATACATACAAACATACACATACACACAGAGGCACTTACATGTGCACACACAAGTACACAAATGAAACAACTCTCAGAAAATGTATAAAAGTTAGAAAACAATAGAAAATATGTCCTGAGTAAGACTAGAATCAAGAAATAAATTTTAATATTAAAAAGTCCTCAAGTGAACTTTCTTCAAAAAAGTTTGAGACTATTACATAGGTAGGGACCAGAGATAGTAAGAAAGTCAAGTAATCATTATTAATGGGATCGGATGATGGAGGAATGATTCAGAGACCCCTGCAAGTGCATCTGAAAATGTTCATATCCTGTGTCATATGTTAGAACATCTTTGAAAATAGTACATAAACAGTCTGAGTAGTCAATGGATAAGATCGTCGGAGAAGTTCAGAATTGCTAGTGTGTTTCTAGATTAAATAAACCAACAAACTATGGCAGAGTAATGTGATACAAGCTTGGAATTCTAGAACTCATACTAAGACAGGAGATTAGAGAGTAGAATTACATAGCGATACCTTCCCTGGACCAGGTAGTATAATTTTGTCTCAATAAAACAAACCAAATTACAAGAAAGGAATACAAAGTTGGAAGTTTGGGCTAATTTTGTCATTATGTTTTGAGAAGCCAAATTTCCTATTGAAATGCAACTCATATATATAATCCTCGGTTGTGTTTTAATTGTTCTCTTCATTACAGAACATTACTACATGCAAAAGAGCTCATGATTGCCATCCAAAATTTGAAAAAGCGTCATTCTGTTGGATGCCAAAGAAATGATGAAGGTTTACAAAAGTTAAGCCTGGAGAAATAGCAAAGTTTGTCTAATATAGGACTTTGTGGACCTTGCTAAATTAGAATTTAGATTCAAAATAAATGGTTTGGTTTTGTTTGTAATTCCATATTCTATAGGATACTACAAAATTCTTTTTTTTTTTTTCGGTCGTGGGGCTTGAACTCTGGTCCTGGGCACTGTCCCTCATCTCTTCAGCTCCAGGCGAGCGCTCTACCACTTGAGCTACAGCGCCACTTCCGGTTTTCTGGTGGTTTATTGGAGATAAGTGTCTCAAGGTCTCTCCTGCCCGGGCTGGCTTTGAACCGGGATCCTCAAATCTCAGCCTCCTGAGTAGCTAGGATTACAGGCGTGAGCCACCAGCGCCCTGCTACAAAATTATTTTTAAGTAGAGGTTTTAATTGACCAATTCACAAATGATTCTGGCATTCAATTTGCCTAGATTATTCTTTCAAGAGAGTTACAATTAGAACTTAGTTAATAGATAATCCCAACAGTTCATGTATAAAATGATAATGTGAATAATCTAGACAGAGTTGCCAACAAATGTATGACATTAATTTATAAATTTAGAAAAAGAGCATTTTTGAGGGTTTGGTATAGCATGGTATGAAGAGAATAATTGTGTGACATCTTTTTTTCTATCTATATGTAACACAGGAAGCAATTTCCTTAGTTATGTTCCTCTGTATACAATGAGAAAAATGCTAGGTTTGGGTTCATTTTTATTTTTGTTTTATTGGTTTGTCCTAGGGCTGGACCTCTGGGCCTGGACACTGTCTCTGAGCTCAGGGCATCTGCCCTAACACTTCAACCTCAGTGCCACTAGTGTCTGGCTTTTTCTGAGAAGTTTATTGGAGACAAGATTCTAAGGAACCTTCCAGCCTGGATGGGCTTTGAACCATAATCTTCTGATCTTAGTATCCTGAATATCAATGAAAGTTAAAAAGTATAAATATAAATAATATTTGCAAGTGTTCTGATCTCAAGAATACCACTGGGGGAAAACTGATGCAAGCAAGTTTATTGTGGTGTTCTTTGCAGAACAAGGAGGGAATCACAATACCAGAGGTGTAGTACTTTTTCACAGTAGAAATAAGCTATTCATGAAGTGAATTAAGGGAATTTTAAGGTGCACCTTACAGGTTGGAAACTGTTGGGCTAGGATTACTTTATGGCATAAAGCTTGGGATTGCTTACTCTTGAAGTATTATTACAGATGCTTCATAGTTTTATCATCTACCAGAATGTGGCTATTTTCCTGTTGACTTCTAAATCTGTAACACCCTATTGGAAACTGCATCTATTGAAGAATTACATAACATGAAAACAAGTACTGTTTTGAATCTCTCAGGTATGGAATGTTCAGAATTTGAAAAGGAGTAGTTATTAGTCACAAGAATTTTGAAGAACACATATATTCTGTCCTAACAACTTATTTAACTTTAAAAGTTATGGGTTTCCATAGAATTAAACTGTTTTTTGTTTTATGTGTGTGAAAGTGCTAAATTTATTTGTTTTCAAAATACGCAAGTATATTGTGAAAATATTGTCTAGTTGGATAACATTCAACTTGATGACCTTCTGATAAAGAAGGGGTAATTAAATCAAATTAGATGCCAAATAGTATTGATTTTTAAAATTTTACTATATAGATAATAATATAACTAGACCAGTACAGTAAAATTTTATATTATGCAGCTTATTTTTTAATTTTATTGTCAAAGTGATGTACAGTGCGGTTACAGTAATTGTAAGGTAGTGAATACATAACTTTTCAAGCTTACCCCTTCCTTCATTTTTCTGACAGTTTTCCTTCTCTTCAGTACCTCTCACAAGTTGTAGTGTATATTTCCAACATATTGTCTTGGGAGTATTGCTATTGCATTGGTTTGCCCTTTGTCATTTGTGTCACCATTATGATGTTGCTCTTCCGGTCCTTAATTTAGATAAATGTATACACAATACACAGGGTACCAAAATCAAATACAGCAAGGGATAAACCATAGGGGAAAAATCTAAAGAAACTAGAAATCACATAATATATTAAAAAAAACAACTGCAAATAAAAATCTCTGATTCCATATCTTGGAGTTCATTTTGTTCAGCATCATCTTATATGGTCATATACGCATAACAAAGACATTGGAGATTAATAGTTACATGGACACTAAATCGTGAAAACATGTTAACTGTTTTTGATGGTAAAGGGGGAATTAGGGTTGGTGAAATACCAGTTCTGATAAAGGAATTTCAAAAGAGTTTTAAAATTATGACAGGTGAATTTTAATTGTTGAAACTTTTAAAGAAAATTTAAAATTAAATTTTAAGAAAATTTAAAATTACCTGGGAAATTAGGCTTTCATGAAAAGAAATCCATGGAGACTTTGTGGAGAGGGAGCAATGTGAGTGAATATCGTTCATTTTCACACTAAACAAACAAAACTCAGAAACCTTGCTGTAAGTCCTCTAGGTTTCCTTGAGAATTGTCCTTACCCAGGAAATATACTTTCATGGTTTGAAAAAAGGTTATAGTGCAATTTAATTCAAATTTCTTTTTAAAAATACATAAAAATTTGTGAATTAACCTTTAATTACGAAACAGTAATTCTCTGAAAAAGATAATTTGGGTCAAAATATTTAGGGCGAGAGTGCCCTCCACAATGAAAGAAGGTATTGGGTATACACTCTTCTGTTTGTAATACTTTCCACAATGTTTTTTCACTTGAAGCACTGAAACACAGAAAAAAATCTGATTGGATACTTCAAACCAGTTATTTCACATTTCTAAGTGGCTCACAAAAAAATAATATCCTTGTTAACATGAGATAGTGAAGACTTCTCTTATTACATAAGCCAAACAGTTTTGGGTTCAGAAAAGAATAGAACAAATTGAAAAGGTGAAAAAACAGTGTTCTGGGCTGAGAAGGTGGCTCAATGGTAGAGCACTTGCCTTGCATGAGGCCCTGGGTTTGATTCCTCAGCACCACATAGGCAAAAAGAAAAAAGCCGGAAGTGACGCTGTGGCTCAATTGGTAGAGCGCTAACCTTGAGCTGAAGAGCTGAGGGACAGCACCCAGGCCCAGACTTCTGGCCCCACGACCATACCTCCCCCCCCACAAAAAAAAAAGAAAGAGAAGAAAACAGTGTTCTTAGAAACCCTAGCTAAGCAAATTGTCTAAAGCAGTGGAGGGAGGCCAAAACTTTTTGATATAGATTGTCTTAATATTTTTGCTACCTAAAGTGAATTTACAGAGCCTATTTGGCTCACTATAATGCAGAATAGATTGAATGAAGACATGAAAATAAATTCCACATCAAAATGAGGCAACTTAAAAGAATTTTAATGGAGAAACCATGAAGATGTAGCAGTGGGGGAGGCCTTATAGTCCTTCAGCTTCACTAGACTTGAAGGCAAGGAGCTGTGATTAATTGGAAATCAGACAAGAGCTAAAAGGAGGACATAGAAGTAGGACATGGAATCATTGTCCTTTTGTAACGGACACTTTCTTCCAAGGTATGGGTAATTTAACTCTATTCTCCTCCATACATCTTGTTGAGCAAATGCAAGACGAAGAGAAAATAATAATCTATTGAAATAATTTTGCAAAGAATAACTTCACTGTTCCTGATATGGAATCTAAGGAGAGTCTTAAGAGAGAAGATAAAAGTGGAGTATTCTTCGGTTTCCTCTAATCATCTTGTTCGCAAAATATATCTTTGGGGTTAGAAGTGATTGAATCAAAAATTAGTGGAGTACTTATTTCTGTGGGCACTTTAGACACAAGACTTCCAAGGTAAAAGAAAAAAGAAAAAAAGGATATCAAAATATTTGTGATCACAGTTTCTTGGACTGGGTTTTTTGGAGACAAAGTTTTACATTAGAGCTTGTCCTGATTAACATCAATGTTGGGTTTTCACCTTTGCAACCAAATGCAGAGGTGAAGTTTACTGTACTCCCTTGAACAAGTAAACAGCACAATAAAAAAATGACAAATAATGTTTAGTGAATTACTTTCATCAATTACTTTTCCAGAACAAAGATGGAAATATATAACTCAAAATCAATTGACTTAAAAGTATGAAGAAAGAGTAGTGAAGTGAGATATGAAAATATAGAGGATTGTTTTCTCTCCAATGGAGTAATGGGTTCTTGATCTTGTTTCTTCCATTCTGTCTTCACAAGCTATCAAGTGTGGCTCAGGACTGGAGTATCCAGTTCAGACAGAGAACTCACAGAACAAAGATAATATTTGCAGCAAATATAGGTGATTTATAACCTTAGACAAGCTATTTAAATCTGTTCAAATTTCTCCTCTACCCCAAATTGCCCTCTTTGAATAGTTTTGTTTGCTTTTCCCAAGACTGCCCTTCATTAACTGCTTAAAATTTTGAGAGATCATATTCATACTCTCTAGAGATTGCTGTTTGGTTGTAATTTCTGTGTGTGTTTTCACTGAATTTCCAAAGGTTGTGCAAGTGTGTTACAATTAAATATGTCCATCTGATTGTCCAATGGATTAGATTGTCCTGGATTTGATTCATTCATTCTATCATCCTCAGCCAACCCCTTCTCCAAGATTTATTTCAAACTTACCACTTCCTTTATCACATGTGAACATTGAGTATTCTAGCTGTTCTTGCCCCTTGTCCATTTTTCATTCAATGTCTTTACTATTATTCCTCTCTGGTTTCAACTTCCTGATAGTCTTTCTGTTAAACTGTCCATTAGTTCTTTGAAAAGTTTATATACATTCCATGGAGTTTCAATCCTGCATATACTTGAACTGATGTCAGCTTATATTTCCATAATTCATTCATCTGTAATAATTTGCAAGACTGGAGATGTGAACCACATAGATATGATTTTATTCTCATCTATTTGGAAAATTAATCTTTAGTTAACAAGAAAGTTTAAAATGATTTAGACTGTATTCCTAAGTACCATTTTTATAAATGGTTTTGTAAAATTGTGTGTGATTATTTTATTTTACATGGGATAATATTTTCTACCACCTATAAGTTTTGGAAAAAAGAAAATTAAAATTTAGTATTATCGGGCTGGAAAGGTGGCTCAGTGGTAGAGCGCTTGCCTTGCATGCCTGGGGCCCTGGGTTCGATTCCTCAGCACCACATAAGCAAAAAGAAAAAAGCCGGAAGTGGCGCTGTGGCTCAAGTGGTAGAGCGCTAGCCTTGAGCTGAAGAGCTGAGGGACAGCGCCCAGGCCCAGAGTTCAGGCCCCATGACCGGACCCAAAAAAAAAAATTTAGTATTATCGAAGAATATGATAGAAATAGAAGTCAGATTTTATGTTTGTCACACAACATATAACGCAACTATTTGTGACTTCTTAAAATGTACCTTGTTAAGTGATGAAATTAACTTTATTAGTTTACATTTGGGTTTGAAATATGAGAGGATGATATATTTAACAAATTTTGGAAAGCACCAAATGAACAACACAAATGGTAGGTGGTACTATTTCTACACTTTAATAAATGGTTGTACCTGATTGGCATTAGTGCAGTGTAAATAAATCAACTTTACTGTAACTCTATTGTGACTAAGTATCATCTATTTGTCAAATGGTATTTTCGCGAATATGATTTTTTTTGGTAGGTCATGGGGCTTGAACTCTGGGCTTGGGCACTGTCCCTGTGCTCTTCAGCTCATGGCGAGCACTCTACCGCTTGAGCCACACACCACTTCCGATATTCGAGATAAGAGTCTCACAGACTTTCTTGCCTGGGCTGGTTTTGAACCTTGATCCTAGATTTCAGCCTCCTGAGTATCTAGGATTACATGCATCAGCCACTAGCGCCTGGCTTGTGAATGTGATTTTTCAAAGATTATTTGAAAAGAATACACTTGCAGGAGATTAAATGTTATGAGAATGACAACATTTTTATACCACAGAACCAAGTTCTACTGACATACCATTGTTTTGAAGCACTAAGGATCTTCTCAATTAATGATATTTTCTGAAGTACATTTGACCTCTAAGTCAAGTTTTCCTGGCTTTGGTAGACCAATTGTATCTTTCCAGGAGCTATTTTTCTATCCTACTTATGCTGGACTGGAATCTTTCATTAATCACTAGGGGAGGGATATTAACAATAATCTTTTGACACTTTGTGATCTTGTTCACAGATATGGGCTGGTCATCTGTAAATTGAAAGTTGGAATTACAGTTCTTTCTCTCAGATTTTGTGATCTCATCCTTCATTTTATGTTGCCTTGCATTTCACTATTGTTTACTGCTAATTCCTGCTTCTCAAGGAATTGGGGCCTGAAATATTATAGGAAATGAGAAATTGGCATGGCTCTTCAATTACTTTCTGTTGGAATGTTGCATGGGTCTAGGTAAGAAGTCTTGACCCTGTTATCTGATGATGTGGGTAACTGGGACCTGGGATCCAAAGACCCATGTGTCTTGCAAAAGAATAATATCTTTTAGACATCATATCAACAAAATTTGGGTATAACCAATAGGAATGCTTCAGAAATGTGGAGAAAAACAGTTTGGAACACGTGAGTTTAAAACCAAACAGAGCAACAGAGTAAAATCCCATATAAATTAGAGGAAAACATTTTTTTTTACCATGTGAATTCAGAAGAACAAGAACACTTAGAAGGTAACACAAGATTATACTGAAGACATTACATTGATACTTTTTATATTCTAGTATGTATTATAAACCTAATTATTTATATTCCAATTCTATTTATTGGAATATATAAGTATCAATGTGTTTGTCATATTATCAACTAATTCTAATAAGTTTCACTGTGTGAAATATAAAATCGCCACATATAAATATAAGTTATATAACTATATATAATACAAAAGGGCACATGTTTTGCATTGTTCTGTTGCAGTTAGGGTATCAAAGACAACTCTTAAAGTATTATTGCATTATCTCTACCTCAGTGTTTGGTAGAGATAGACCTAAAGTTTACCATTTGTAGATTTACAGCCTGGAGGCAAGAGGAAACACTGTGATTAAAACATTACCAATGTAAGGCCTAATAAAGTGGGGAAACATATGGACTTCTCCTGCAACTATGAAAATATTTGGTGATAGAAAGTCAGTAGTGTAAGTTTCTGCCTGGTTGGAAGGTAGACAGGCCAGACATTAGGTAATCATGCATATGAACAATTTTTTCAGCTTCTTGGCTTTTGCTACTTTTGGAATGTTAAGTATAATAAACAATTAAATTTTGATAAAATTCCTTCTAGTCCGAACAGTTCTGTCTTAACTGTTCATCTCTCTATGATCACTTGTAACTAAGATTAGTTTGGTTCCAGTAAGACAAACTATGCTGTAAAGATAGGATATTCTGTTGGTCTGTTCCTACATGGAAGAAGGATAAAGGGTCAGGTAGACATTTGTGCCGGTAAGACCTCATTTGGGAAAATGTCAGCTGCAGAAGTTTAGAAGTAGCTCTTAAGCAAGGCTTACTTTGAATCTATTAGCTCCACAAAGCTAACTCAGTTGCATAAATAAGTACTGGAAAAAGCCATTACCTTAGGATCTAGCTATAAGTGCTTCAAAGTATGATCAAATCTAAAATGAAAAAGAATTAAAATTGTCATTCACAAAAAATACAAATGTGAGCAATCGACCGAACAATATAAATTTTTTTCACTATACATATTATTTTAGGGAAATAAGATCAATATTATTGTTAGGGACAATAAGGCTTCCTTGTTACAAAAAGGCACCCAAGGATATAAGCCTGTAAAAAGATTGCATCATTAACTACTTAAATTTAGAAGATACTACATGATTCAGCAGCCCATATACCCAAATTACAACAATACAGAGATTAACATGGTGCTTGCACAAGGATAATATGAAAATTTGTGAAGTATTCCATAGTTTTCATTCTTCAGATGCAAGAAATGAAAAACAGTTATTAAAAAGTTGATTACAAAATTACACGTGTGACAATACATGCAAGTGTTAGAATTAAATGTGAGTTTGATATCAGTGGATTAAACATTCACCTTAGAAAGGCCTTTATATACAATAACCTTTACAAAACTTTTGAAATTAGTTAACATGGTCATTTTATCCTTAAGAAATATACTAGTATAAGTGAAGGGTTAAAAATTAAAAACATCACTTTAAAATTGCCATTACTAACTTGCTAACTGCTGATTTTGCTTCTGTAAATATGCTTGTATTCAGACCCCCTTCCCTGGCAGATAAAACTGGGCAGTGACTCCGGGATATTGGCCGGCCCAGATGTCCGGATATCAGCCCACCCCAGAACAAGGACAGCGGTTATAGATAGTACATGTTTTTCAGTTCCAGTTTAGTTCAGCAATCCCTGGGACGGATCTTGACAACGACCACCTGGCCAGACCAGGCCAAATGTCAACCAATCATAGGCCTGTAACCATGTAAACCCTCCATTAAACCAACCATGAGCCAATTGTTTTACAAAGAGTGTTACAAAATTTCCCGCGTGGCAAAGTGATTGTTGGCATATATGATGATCTTTAAATGGACCAATCATGGGATGCTTTGTGTTATGCGTTAATCTTGTGATTTTTGCCTTTAAAAAGGCTTGTAACCGCTGCTCGGGGCTCTCTGACTGACCGGGGCAGAGAGTCCGTTTGCGCAAACGTCAAATAAATTCCTCTTGCTTATTGCATCTCCCAGCCTGGAGTCTGAGTTTCTGGGGCGCCCTCCCGTTGACGAAAGTCTCCTAGGAGTCTGGGGTCTTTCATAAGGACCTAGAAAAAAAGGAATCTTAAATTTTCTATATGGAATGTAATTTGAAAGGACTATTTATTAATGGATATATATATATATATATTATATATTATAAAACAATGTTCAATTCAAAGTATATCCAGGAGAGAGTGAAATAGATTATGGATATTATTCAAACACAGAATATAGAATATTTTAAAAAATATTTTTTCAGACAATAAACAAATATCTTTAGTTTCTGTACTACTCCTTTCAACAGATGAGTTCAAATTATTTCTGATTAAAAAATCACAAAATCTGCAGAAATAATTATAGATGTATACAAACAACTAAAATACATTTTTACATCAAAGTCAGGCAATTCATTTGGAAAAATTCCACAGAATTTTTACAGTAAGATATTGCTGTTATTTGGGTTGTGAAAGTATTTTGTATGGACACAAAGAATGGATTGGCATTTTGAAGTTTAAGGAACTTAACTAATAGCTATGCTAAATAATGCTGCAATAAACATATTTGTTCTGGTAGCTTTAGTATGGTCTTGTTTGATGCCCATCAGTAGATGAATGGATTGAGAAAATAGAATTCTATGGAATGGAATTCTATACTTCCATGAGAAAGAATGACATTGTCCCATTTGTTAGGAAATGGAAAGACTTGGAAAAAAAATATTAAGTGAAGTAAGCCAGGCCCAAAAAAACATTGGTCCCATGGTTTCCCTTATTTGCAATAACTAGTACATGTCTGAGACAAGTCAAAATGATCAGATAAGTTGATGTTTGGCGAAATGAACCCTAAGATAAGGATTCAAATGTTTTTCTTCTTTCTTGCGATTGTTTCTAACATATTTATAAGATGATTTCTTTGTTGCTTTTTATGTCCCTCTCCCATGGTATAATCCCTGCTTTCATTGTATTTGATGTTGGTATGATTTGTGAAAGGGAAGGGGAAAAACAAATTGTTTAAATAGGGACACAGATTGACCCATTGCAACAATGAGATGTACAAGACATGTCGAAAAACGAACTTTACAACTTTGGTGGGGGGAGGGGTAGAGAGGGGAGGAGATGGGAAGGGATGGGAAGGGGAAATAAAGGAGGAGGCAACATGTTTGACAAGAAATGTACTCATTCCCTTACCTATGTAATTGTAACTCCTCTGTATGGTATTTTCACAATAAAAAAAAAAAAAACTCAACCAAAAAAAAAAAAAAAAGAAAAAAAAGGAAAAAAAAAGATACTTAACTGAACCATTATGACTTAAGAGAACAATTTCTTTCCACAGCCTTCCACAACTTCAAAGAGGTAGTGATACATACTTATCCTTTTGGTAATATCAAAGGCAGTTTCTTCAAACTTGTTCTTCAGTCCTGGTTTGATATAACGGTTGAACAGAAGGAGGTCCAGCGTACCTTCGCTATCTCTATACCCAGCAGCACAACGCAAGGGAGTTAAGAGGCCTTTAGTTTGGGCATTGCTATCTGCATAATGATGAAGTAAGAAAGAAGCCACTCTGGTATTATTCCAAGAATAAGCACTGTGCAGGGGTTTCCAACCATTCACATTTATTGCATGAATATCTGCTGCTTGAGGCAACAACTCACGAACAATATCTAACTGTCCACTGTAGGCTTCTAGATGAAGAGGGGTATATTCATCGTCATCTCTAGTATTCACATGAGTGGCCTTTATGGAAAGTAGTCTCCACACTCTACTAAGCCGATTATTTTCAGCAGCCCAAAGAAGAAATTTGCTTGGATCCGACTCCATTTTTTTTCTTGCAATTGATACCATTCATCACTTTTTCATTTTGTTCCTCATCTTCATCAGAATTGTTTAACTAGAGACTTTCAGTGCCAGTGGGAATAAGGTGTCTATGTATTTCCCCAATAGTTTACATTGGTTGAACTGGTGAGAAAAACACAGTGAATTTTCTGCATGTTTTTTTTCATTATTTATTTAATCTTTTTTCATTTTTATTATTCTAAATCATTCTAACTGGAAAGTAGGGAATTGATGGAGAACAGAGGAAAGACGTTCCTCCATATGCAAATGTACAGACTGAAAATGAGAATCAGTGTTGTCTTCTTGTGCAGCTTTTTCTAGGAATGAGAAAACAGAAGGTGGCTCAGTGGTAGAGTGCTTGCCTTGCACGTATAAGGCCCTGGGTTCGATTCCTCAGCCCACATAAGCATAAAAATACAGAAGTGTGGCTGACACTTAAGTGGTAGAGTGCTAGCCTTCAGCTGAAGAGCTGAGGGACAGTGCCCAGGCCCATAGTTCAGGCCCCACGACTGACAAAAAAAAAGAAAAAAGAAATAATGCTTTCTATATAAATAATTTGGGAAATGGCAGAGCAGAAAGTGAAATGATTCAACCAAAAATATAAAAGCAAAATAAATTAGGATAATTGTGGAGCAGTCATATTATCTATGAGAACCATGAGAGGTGAAATGAGAGACAGAGAGATGTGCAATGCTCTAGCTAGCCACAAAATCCATGCCTCTGATCAATTTATAGAGCAAACAGAATTTTATTTTTTAAAAAAGATGGAAATAGAATTTATGTATTTACTTGAAATTAGTAAATACATTTTTAGTAGCCTACATAAAGAGACATAGCTTTGACCAAATTACAGACAAGAATCTAAATCCTTGATAATTCTAATAACAGATCTGAGTGAAATCAATTGAATCACACTTTTCCTGTACAATGAAAGAATAGGTCCGAGCAAGGAAAGCAGCTAGAGAAGGCAGGCCGCTTATATCTCTGACAAAGCTTTGTGGAAAATGGTGTCAAGGATTACTTACTGGTGATCCCCTTGCACTGGAAGCATGATTCTGAACTATTGCTTGCTGATTCTCAACTATTGCTTTGATCATTATATTCTCCAAGAAGAAAAAGTAAGATTTAATTGATAGCAAAGCACTACTAATACATATTGACTTCTCATTAAGCACCTTCAGTCATCAAAATCACTTGAAGACGATAGACAGGTCTGCTTTTTTAGATGAAAACAAAGTGTCTTTAAAAAAACAAGGAATTTAAGTAGTCATGCAAAGGACTTCTATTTTACTACTGCATTATACATTATTTGTAATGTTGGGTGACAATAAATAATGGATCTATTAGAAATCTCTTAAAGCTCATATGTTCAATCGTGAGTTCTCTTATACTATATCATGTCATTTTTGTATGGACTCAAGAAGAAATTTAAATTACTAACTTGAATTTCTGATAGGACAATATCATCACTGTACATCTTGGTTCTATACTCAGTTTAAAATTACTATGTAAGTATGTGCATTAGATAAATATAGAGGCAAAAGTAGAGGCCACATTGGTGGCTCATATTATTAACCCTAGCTTATTAGAAAGATGAAATCTGAGGATTGTGATTTGAAACCAGACCAAGTAAAAAAAATTCCATTAGATTCTGTTTTGAAAGTAACCAGCCAAAGCTAGAAATGGAGCTGTGGTACAAGCAGTAAAATGCTAGCCTTGAGAAAACTAAAGAAAAACTAAATTCTGAGACAGAGCCAGGCCCTGAGGTCAAGCCCTATTATTACTACCAAACAAACAAATTAATTAATTAATTAAAATAAATTAAGTGGTCACATGTGGAGAGGCAGGTAAAATGTAACACCTGTGGTGACTGGATTGTATATCATTCTGTAATAAGGCAAATTATCATTTGTACTAATCACTAATATTTTATTTGAACTTTTTTGTATAATAAACCCTGAATTTAGCATGCATGTACATGTGTGTATATGTGTGCACATGTGTGTATGTGTATAGGTTTGCATGTGCTGTTGCAATGTTGCTTACCAATGTGGACAGGGTGAGTTTTCAGAGTTAACTGTGTTGCAATGATTTTTATTTATCAATGTTCTGTCATGTCATTTCAGTGGAACCATCCTTTTGTACATTTTATTTGCCAAATAACATCTTCATAACCAAAGCATTTACAGCATTAAGTTAGATGAAAGAGACTGCTTTCAGCTCTTATTATATGTTAGGTAAGAAGATAAAGACATAATTAGGTAGTAAGTTATTGCTGTAAGATGACTGTCAGTACAAAATATGTATTTGACCTCTTAAATTGGTTATACTTTTAAGATATAAAATTGGAGTGAGTTTGAACAACAAACATACAGGTATTACTCTTTGGTTATTCCTGTGAAACATAAGGTGGATAAACTCTTTCCAGATTTCTGTTGAAAAAAAATCTTTCTTTGTAAGATCATATCTATTCTCACTAAGAGATAACTCCATATTTATTACATTTGAATATCCCATCATATTGACTGAAAATCAGTATTGTGGATATGCTTATTAGATATTCCTTTCAAAAACAAACAAACAAAAAAACATGTGTCATCTCCAGATTGTGGATGTATTTGAATTTGTTTTGTACATGCAAAAGAATCTTCACTAATGGCTCTTTTGTGGGAGTAACTGTGGCAACTTTAACAAATAAGGCTTTTCGAATATCTTTTCCAATATAAATAACATCCCAGAATGAGTCTTGCAATTTCTGAAAAGACTTTGGATAGTTTATTATTATTTCACTTCATTAACTATAGAGCTAAAGACATTTCTGAAATAAATATTGTTAAGATATGAAAACGTAAGTGGACATATAGGCTTTTAAACATCATTTTATGAAAAGCCAGTTTTTATGAAACTAAATGAAATAGAATAAAAGAATGTAAGTGAATTGGGTAAGCTAATTATTTACATAACTATTTTCTATTAACACAGTCCTTTGAATGTAGATGATGCAGTTAAATTTTTCCTTTGTGTCTCTGTACTTCAGTTGTTTTTAGAATCTTCGTAGTTGTAAGATTGGATTTTTAGTATAAATAAAAGTCTTTTAATAAGATTAGGATTAATCTTGTGTTTTGTGTCCTAATACCAAAAAATGACTTATTTTCAAGTGTTAATAGTTTATAATTGAAACTTCAGTATCATAAGAATTTTTTTAAACGCAGTAGTATTTATGTCTTTTTAAACTATTTATATTCACAAGTTGGAGATTCTTTAATTTATGATTAGGTCTTGGTGTCTGTGATTTTTAACCTCTTGTTCCTAACAATGATAGATCAGATTGCATTTTTGGGTATATGAAAGGTAAAATATTTATCTGGGGTCAAAGATGATTTTTATCAGTCTTGCTTTAATAGCATTTTAAAGTAGTACATTTCTCTCAAAATGTTGGTATAAAAAGCAATCAAAATACTTTTAATGGTAAACAACTTAGGTGAGCTACAATGTGGAAATCACTTGTCCATAAGACCTTCAATCTGTTTCCATCAGGAATTGGGCAGGTCATTTTTTCAGTAAGACTGTGTTAAACAGAGATAGGGTTCCCAGGCAGTACATGTTGAGCCATGGGATAGAATATGGTTTCTACTATTTTGAGCTAGAAATCAAGAATGTTATAATTTAGCAGTTCCTTTCACCAGGGAGGTATAAATTGATTATGAACTTGGAATTTTCATGTTACAGTTATCTATTTTCTAACAAAGATAAAGCGAGATATTATTAGAGTGTACACAATAATTCTGGGAAATTTTCCTAGAATTAGTAGAGTAAGTGCTGGTGTTTTAGTCATAAAAGAGAATGAGGTAATTTGATATAGTGGGAGATGGGCATCAGGCTAACACTTACCATGTGTGCAATGTTGTACTAGTAATTCCAACTCTGAAAACTTCAATATCATCTGATAATTAAAAATGGAAGTAGTTCCACTTTATGGGATTATTGTGAGGATTAAATTAGATACCATAGGTAAAGTACTTGGAAAAACAATCAATCAGCATTTGATACATTCTACCTGTTATTTTATCATGTGATGAATTCTAACATTATTGTGATTTTTATATTTTGTACCATTATGATGTGCAGTTTGGTGTATTGATATTGTGTTGGTCAGTTTCCTATCATTATAAGGAGAAGACCTGCAAAGAAAGTTTCTGAGAAGGAAACTGTTATATTGACTCATGGTTTGAGAGAATGCAGTTTAAGATCAGATGTCTCTTTTGTTTTTAATTATATTTTTATTAACTTAAATAGTTGCACAAAGGAATTTCCATTCAACAGATTAGTTTATAAGTACAGTGGATCTTTACTTAACTTTCCCAGACCCTTCCAAACCTCATCCCACTTTAATTTTTTCTAGTTTCCTACTGTCTGCATTGTACATTATGCCTTCACTCTCTTCCTCCATAACTCTCTTTATTCCTTCCCTTTGACTTCCCCTCACATATTCCAAGTGATAGTTTCTTGTTGTTCATTTTGTTGGATTAAAAGTTCAATTTTATAAGAAATTACACCTTTAAATACTCCTCTGCAAATATCATGTTTTGGTTAATACTGTTGTGTAAACTTGTATAAAGTTCTAACTTCCAAATATGCAACAGACCATGGGTCCTTTGTGTGTCTTGCTCTGACTTCCTTTACTTAACATATTATTAGATCTATCCATTTCTTTGCAAATAATGTAACGATCTTCATAAGGGATGAGGGCAATCCAATTGTGTATATATGCCACACTTTCTCCAACCATCCCTTCTCCAATGGGCATCTGGACTGTTTTCATAACTTGGCTAGGGTGAATAATGCTGCAGTGAACATGGTTGTGAAAGTGATTTTACTGTAACCTTTTGGAAGAATTCATGACTATCTTTCTGGGAGCAATCTTCTGGTCAATTTTTCAGAATAAGCACATGCCTTCCTTCATCTCCATCACAACATTTTTCAAGTCCTCAAAAACACATTACCCGCTACAGGTCTCAATAAGCTAAACTCACACCGTGCCCTCATTCTTTCAATATATTTTTTCATGATTCTACATATAAGTTATTGAGAACCTTCTATGTACTTTCTTAATGTGAGAAGGAGGGATATGACAATAGAGTAAAAGTAAGAAAAATGCAATTTAATTAGCTATTATCATATTTAAAATCATTTTCAGCTCTAACTCATAGCCTCACTTACTATTATTTTAATCTTTATTGGATTACTTCATCTATCCTAAATTATTACAGGTGAGTTAAATACAAAAGCAAAAAGTGTGGTTTAATTTTGAAACTCATATGTGAGGATGCACAATATGGGCAAATAGATGGATTGGAATTAATAGCCATCATCTATATTTTTAAAGTAAAGATGGTTTTCCCAAACTGATTATCTCAATTCATATTACATTCAAAAAGAAACATGTGACAATTCCTTTGTTTTGTTCCTTAATAACTTTGATTTCCATTTTATTTTACAATGAAGAATCATTTTTCATATATCTACTGTAGATTCAAAAATATGTTAAAATATTTCTATGTGTATGCATTGATATATACATACACACATATATTACACAGGTTATAATGATAATTTATAACTTCTGTAACTGTAAAATTTACTAAATTATTAAAAAACATCAACAGCTTATGCCTATAATCCTGGTTACTTGGTAGGCTTAGATCTGATGACGATGGGTTGAAGCCATCTTGGACAAGAAAGCCAATGAGCTTTTTATCTCCAAACAACCAACAGGAAATCAGAATTGGAACTGTGACTCAAAGTAGTAGAGTGGTAGCCTTGAGAGAAAATGCTCAGGGACATCACCCAGACTCTTATTCAAGAACTACAATCTACCCCCAAAAATCTAATTTACACATGTGTAAGTAGAATATTTCCATCACCCAAATGCACATCCATACTCATTTGCAAGTTAACTCTGTTATGTCTGGAGTACCACATATTTGGGAGCTGACATTAAAGCTCAAAAAGTCATCTTGACCTCTGTGGTTGCTTGAAGGCATGTACAAGGAACTGGCTTACTTGAAAAACACCAGGTGCCAGGGATTGTTTTGCTTCCTGCCACTTTGAGGCACCACCTGGTCCCCCCAGTTGGTCGGGCCCTGCACTTGCTTCAGTTGCTCCAGAAGCTGGGTCTGCCTCTGCAGGTGCTGCTGCAGGGCCTCCTTCTCAGAGCTCAGCCACTTATTGGAGACTATGTGCTGCTCACAGGTGGCTCTGAGCTCCTGCAGCTGGGCCAGGGACTGCTTCTGCTGCTCCAGCGGCTCCCAAGACACTTAGCTCTCTCTCTCTCTCAGCTACCTCTTTCCATTCCTTTATCTTCTCCTCTGAGCAGTCCAGCTGTTCCCACAGATGTCTCTTCACCTGCTGCTTTGAGACCAGGATGCTGGGTCTTGGTCATCTCCTGCCAATGCTTGGCCTTCTCCTCCAGTCTCGGCAATTGCTCCTGCTGCTCCGCATTCTGGAAATGGAGCTTCTGGTTTTCCTGGATCTGGATGTGAAGTTGTTCCTCCAGGTTTTTCAACTCCATTTGTGTCTGGTAGGACTGGGTCTGCTTCTGCAGCTCCGTCTGTGATGGTCCCACGGGGGACCGTGGCTCTGCAACCTTCCTTCTCAGTTCCTCTAGCTCATTCTCTAGGTCCAGAACCTGCCTTGCCCCTCATTCCTTCTCCTCTGTTCGTTGGTTCACCTGCTCAGTCAGCCACCGGGACTCATCCTTCCACACTCAATGCTCAAATCCTCTGTGTAGGTGTCTCTTTCCAGATTCGCTGTGGTCACCTGACAAAACAGGTTGTCCAGTCGTCTCTTCAGTACCTCACGCCCCACCAGCACTTATTAGAACTTACAGATTCTCTTCTTCATGTTGCTCCTCTTTGTCCAGAGCGCTTCCAGCTTCTCCTGCAAGTCTGTGTTCACTTCCTCCAGGTCCTCGAAACTTCTGGTCTTTTCTTTGAGCTGAAGGGTAACATCATACAGCTGTTCACAGAACATTTCAGTCTCTTTCTGCGCAGCAGTGACCGCAGAAGCCACCATCTCCAGCTCTGACACGTGCCTGTGGCCTGTAGGCAGCTGCTGAGAGGTTCATGCTCCATTTCTCTGTCATTGGCCTCCTGTCGCACGTAGGCTGGTGCAGACTGTATGTCACTTTCTGCCAAAGCCGACCACTGTATGGGTGGCTTGTGGATCTCTAGCTCTGTTTTTGGTGCTTCATGCACCTGGGCTATCTTCTCCCTGTCTTTCTCCAATGGATCCTGCAAGTCTGTCTTTTCCTGCTTCAGTGGTTGGATCTTGGCACAGAGCATCTGGATTGTTTTTTACTGTAGTCCGGGGTGGGTACCACGTGTCACTAGCACCTCTGCAGATCCTTGGTGGTATGGGGACCCTTGACACTCTGTACCCTGGTGGCTATGACTGTGTCCAAAGGCAGGGGAGGCCCGTGGTCAGCATCACATTTGGCCAGACCCTCCGTTGAATCACGCTCCCCAGTGGTGTTTGTCTTAGAGATCCCTCCCTTTTTCATGTTCTTTGTTTTCTTAAATGTCGCAGGTCTTTTGGGAGGATTCTTCTGATGGTTTTCTGGCAGTAGATTCTTGCCTGCAGCTCTCTCAAGGAGTCATGCTGTTTCAGTCATCTGAGCACTGGGATGGGAAAGATGGGCTGGCCATGTTCCCAAGCTCTGGGAAATCCTCTGTTCTCCCCCTCACTGACTAGGACATCAATTCCCCTATTCTACTGCAAAGTCTCCTCAGACTCTTGCTCACCACTCATCCACCTCTAACTTCCTCAACTGCTGGTAGTGGTGTAAACCAACAGAGCAAATCCCGGTGCTACCAGGCAGCATAGAATGTGGGTGTGTCCAACATTCTTGTATCCCATTGGTCAGAAAGAACCAGAAAGAATGGAGGTGTGGCCAGAATACTGTGATGCAGGCAGCATGGGTGCAGGCAAATGACAGCAGCTCCCCCAGCCGCTTTCCCAGGTAATTCTGTCCAATTCAGTTGGGGACAAGAGGGTGACCTGCTTTAGCCAGATGGCTGCACAGATTGTTGTGTATTTCTGTTTGTTGTCAGTCCCGGACCTTAAACTCAGGATCTGGCTAGCTTAAGGCTAGCCCTCTACCACTGGAGCCACACTGCTCTACTTCTGACTTTGTTGGCACTGAAGTTGGACAGGGGTCTTAATACTTTCATGCCTAGAGTGTCTTTGATCATGATCCTCTTTCACAGCCTTGGAAGTATCATGGAAGACTGCTGAGAACCACTGGTGCCTGCCTAATCATTGATCTTGCTGATATTCTGGCACAGACCCGTGAGTTCTCTATCCTCAGGTTGAAGTGGTGGGAGCTGTAGCCTGCAGTTCGAATTCTTGGCCTGCCACCTCCAAATGGCAGGAGATCCTAAGAAACTCCTTCCTATCCATATGAAATCTTATCCATATGAATACCAATGGAATGTGATGTATGTAGTGATTGAAGTGGAAGTTCTTGAATGATTCTAGGATAAAATTATACACAATTTTATTATAGGACACAATGATTTTATTCAATACTTTTTGAAGCATTTAAATAATCACATTCATTAAATGGAGGCATAATGAAATACCTAAAATTGGCGTCACATAGTATAGAGATGCCATTTTTTTTCTGCCAGGACTGGGATTAGATCTCATGATCTGGGTAACTCTGTTGCATTGTGTGGGAAGCTCACCCCCTTGAAATCAAGAAATTCAAGTCTTTTCTTTAGGCTTGATATCGATCCTCAGCACTAGAAAACATCCTATTCATGTACATTTTAAATATATGATTTATATTTACATCCATAGGTTGACTCCATATCACATTCAGTGAAGTTATTCATTTTATTTTTGTTTTATCCATGTATTGACCGTTTATTTTATGGCACATAGAACATTGATTACATAAGATATAGGTCTGCATGTGTGTTCCATTTTATACCTGACACCCAGGACTTTCACAGAAAAGGAAAAAAATGTGTCAGCTTCTTACTCCATGATTCATTGTTTGGGAGTGCTGGCATCTGAACTCATGGCCTGCAGAGACAAATTCATGAATGGGTGAGTATCAGCATGCCATCCTGGGGCAGTTCTCAGGACCTGAGATAGAGCCCCAAGGGTTGACAAAACAAGAAGAGATTGAAACGCAGATGGTAGCACGCTAATATATGTATATATATTTATAGAGTGCCAGAGATGTCTATCCATTATTTAGTTTTATAGACTATATTCCTACAAATTCTGGGGTATTTATTATGCCTCCATGTCATTAATGTTATCATTTTCATCCTTAATAAATCTTTAATTAAATCAGTGTCCTGAAATTATTGTGTCCCTGTAAGATATAGTATTCTTTTAATGTCTCATAAGATATTAAATAAAACCAATCAGCCTACTGAAATCATGATGCCTAATTTTATAAAAGTATCATTCATGAGTAACTCATTGAACTCTGACATTGATAACATTCCATCATTATTCCTATGGATGGGAACTAGTCTCTTTGGATCTCTCTCCTTCTAGAAGTGGAATGTCTGAGATTCGAAATCTAGGCCTCTGTTGCCATGTAGGGCTATGGCTTCCCCAATAGCCCGCAATTAAAAAAAATATTTAGCTCCCTAGTTTGCCATTCATGCGATTTTTTTCTGCCAGACCTGGGATTTGAACTCAAAGTCTGAGTAATTATGCAGCATTGTGGGGAAGGGGACTCTGACCATGCTTGAAGACAAGAAACTCAGGCCTGTTCCCTAGGTCTGAATTCAAGCCTCAGTCCTGGAAACATACTCCTTATATATATTTTAAAGATAGGATTTATACTTCCATACAGATATTCAGTCCATATCGTGTTTGGTGAGGTTATTCATTTTATTTCTTGTTTTATTCATTTATTTACCATTTACTTTATTGACTCTGTTGACACGTCTACCATTTATTACATTGTTTACATCATATCACACAGCATCCAGATTTGTAGATATGTTCTCTCTCCATCATGCCTGACACCCAGGAATTTCCCAGAAAAGGAATACATGTGTCACACTTGGTTTCTTACACCAAGATTAAATTTTTGGCAGTGCTGGGATCTGAACTCAGGGCCTAGCAGGAACAATTCATGCATGGATAAGTCTGAGCACAGCAGCCTCTAGCCAATGAAGCTGTCAGGAGGTTCCCAGGTGCTGAGATCCAGTCCCAGGTTTGGCCAAAATAGTGATACATGGATAGGCAGATGGTGGTATACAAATAAATATATATTGGTAAAGAGTGCTAGAGCCATCTATCTATAATTGAATGACACCTACTACATTCCTATCAACTCTTAGGCATTTATTATACCGCCATTGAAGGAATATTATTCTTTTCATGCATATACTATTCATTATAATCAATCAGCACCCTAGATTTATTGCATCCAATTTCAGACTAGATCAATGCACAAACTGCTCTTTCAATTGGTATTCATATGCATAGGGATGAGTGATCTGCTGCCAATGGTAGGTGTCAGGACCGGGATTTGAAACCCGGGCTTATGTTGACAGGTTGGCTAATGGTTCCCTGATAGCCCACCAACCTTCAGCAATGGCAAGTCATGTCCATTTTGCGCCTTGTCATTCAGACCCACGGTGCAAAGAAAAAAACGTAAAACCCCCAGCCCTCTGAAGCTCGCCACTTTTTGTGGTATCCTACTTTTTTTTTCTTCCTGCAAGCCCTCAGGGCCTAGGATTGCAGGATCGGCTATGTGTCCTGAGGCTGCACCCAGCCTAGGGTGATGGAAGCTGAATCAGAGTTGCCACGACCTGAATTCAAGCCCCGTGGTTGGAAAAATAAAGAATAAATAAAAAATTAACTAATTATTTAACTAATTTAAAAAGAAATAAAACTCTCTGGTTTGGAATTTCTGCCAGTTTTCTTCACTAGCTTGGGAAGGGTCTTGGTATATTTGTAGCCATGTGAGGGAAGGTGCAGAGTTGCCACTACTTGAGTTCAAACCCCGTGCCAAGCCCAAAATAAAAAAAAAAAGTCACTGAGTTTGGCAGGGGGAGTAGTTGTGGAGATGGGAGTGAAGGGATGATAGTGGGAAAACAAAAGAGGAGGCAACAATACTCAATAGGAAATGTACTCATTACCTTGCTCATCTAACTGTGATCCCTCTGAACAACATTTTTACAATTAAAAACGCACAAAAAGAAACAATGTAGTGCTCAGAGAAGAACTTTGAGGTAAGGGAAGGAAGTCTGTATAGCTGTACAAAATTCTACACTGCCTTTTCTTAATGTTCTGTATGGAACTGAATGAACATAACTGCATTCATTAAAAAAAATTAAGGCACTCTCTTGGATATGGGGCTAGTATTTCTGCCATTGCGGTGATTTGATTTCTTTCATCGTCCAAGTAACTCATTTGCACCATGGGTGAAGTCGAAGCTCACTCTCCTTGAGGAAAAGAAATTCAGGCTAGTGTTCCCAGGGCCCAAATGAAGCCCCTACAATGGAAAAAACAATTCTATACATGTGTAATAGATTATATATACTTACATATGTATGTTTATTACATATTGTTTTTATTATTGATTTTGTATTTTCTTTTTTATTTGATTCATTTATTATATTTAGTATTATTATACACATAATATTTAGTGCATGTTTTACATCTATTATAAAATTATTCACAATAATTTAGGACATTGTCTCATTTTCATTAATACTTAATTAACTGTTGAAACATGATACTGTGATATACATATCACAGTCTTCACATGTTTAGAGTTTCTCCCACAGATGAGCTTTTTCTTCTTTATCTTTGGACACCTTCCTATGGGGATTTCTTTAGATGATTTTTAATCAGAGGCCTTTTCTTGAGGTTAGGCAAGTTGAGGGATAAAATTGTAAGTGTGGGGCTAGAAATGTGACTTAGTGGTAAGGAGCTCTCTCAGCATGCATGAATGCCATGGTTTGAATCCTCAGTGCCAAAAACTCAGAAAAACCCAGAAGCTGTGGAGTGGCTCGAGTGGTAGAGCTCTAGTCTTGAGAAAAAGAAGCTCAGAGACAGTACCCAGGCCCTAAGATCAAGCCCCAGGACTTTCTTTCAAAAACAATAGGCTAGATGGTGATGGCTCACACCTTGAAACCTAGCTTCTCAGGAGAGTGAGAGCTGAAGACCACAGTTCAAAGACAGGCTTATCAAGGAAAGCCTGTTAGACTCTTTTCTCCAATGAACCACCAAAAGACCCCACGTGGCACTGTGGCTCAAGTAGTACTATTTGCCTTGAGCTGAAGGGCTCAGGGACAGTGCCAGGCTTCAGTTTGAGACATACACCTGGAAAAAATTGAGGGTTAATCAAAATAATTTTCCTATTTGCTAATTATGAGAATATTCTCTGGAAAATGAATGCTGATGTACACCAGAATTGTGGTCAGAGCTCAAGGTTCAAGTTTAGCAGATCTATATGCCCAGCCTCTCAGACTCTAGCATTTAAACCTTGTGTGCAACAAGGTTCTGAAAGGTCCAATGTTGAAAGGGTTAATATGCTCCCCAAGCCCTTTGTGATAAGTAGTTGACTAGTATTGACAGTGTCATTACAGTTCTGAACCTAGCAGAGCACCAGTAGCTCACACCCATCAACCTAGCTTAGGAGTCTGCGGTCTCAGGATTACAGCGTGAAGCCATCTGGAGTAGGAAATTCTGACACTCTGACTTCCACTTCTGAAAGGTTAGATGTTCAAGATATTCCTGGGCTTTCCTTGGTGATGAGAAGTTACTTGCACTCTAAATATTCTTAGAGTTCTTGAGCTATAGAAGCAGGAAAGGAACAATATTGACCCATCCTGGGTTCAAACGCAGTTCTAAGGATCCAAGCCCTAGCCCTGTTAGTACTGTATTTAAAGGACAGAAAACAATTGTAAAAACCAGGCTATTTGAAGAGACCCAGACCTGCAGGATTAGGAGGCAGAATGTACACACTCATCAGGGAAATAAACTGCAAAACCACTTCATTAATTCCAGGCACAGCCAGCAATGGTGGGGGAGGGGGGGCTGAGGAGAGGGGAAAATTGAAACTTGAAACATTTGTTAGAGTTACACCAGGGTCAGGCTTTTCTCAGCCTCTTCAAATAATGACAAATTAACCTTCCTACCTCAGGTGAAGGGAGCCTCAAGCTATCTTTAGGTTACCAATAGAGAGCCAGTTTAGTGTGTGTATGTGTGGGGGAGGAACAGAGTTGAAAACCCTGATCTCTGGTCTTAAGGAGTGGGTTTTTCACTCACTCTCCATCTGTCAGATTTGAAGGCCTTTCTTCTACCTCGGTGAGTCCATTCTCCTCCCTTCATTCTGCACATCATTAATGCCAATCCCCGGTCCAATGAGAGGCAGGGCTGTTTCTCTTCTGCCTCCAAGCACCTTAGTTAGAACATGGCTCTGCCCTCTTGGCTCTGGGGCCCTCAGCTGCCTGAGAAGTGGGACATAGACAGTCTTAGTGCTCTGTGTTTTTGTGAAGGCAATGCTAGTATCCTGGCACACTGCAGAAGGCCTGATGACTGCTAATTGTTCCCTTGTTCCCTCCTGACATCCAAGACCAGTTTCATCTATCATCTTTGTATCTGTCTGCCTATCTATCTATCTATCTATCTATCTATCTATCTATCTATCTATCTATCTATCTATCTATCTATCTATCTATCTATCTATCTATCTATCTGTCTGTCTGTCTGTCTGTCTGTCTGTCTGTCTGTCTGTCTGTCTGTCTGTCTGTCTATCTGTCTGTCTATCTATCTATCTATCTATCTATCTATCTATCTATCTATCTATCTATCTATCTATCTACCTACCTACCTACCTACCTACCTACCTACCTACCTGCCTACCTACCTATCTCTTTGCCAGTTCTTTGGTTGAACTCAAGGCCTGGGTACTGTTTCTAGCACTCTAACACTTGAGACATAGCATAGCATACTACTGAGGAATCAAACCTAGGGCTTCTTGCATGCTAGGCAAACACTCTCTCACTAATCCATATTCCCAGCCCCCTCATCTTTTTTTTAATGGTAGTTTTCACATAAGTATAATTCCATTTTAAGTCCCCAAGTTAATTTTTCTGAATACCTGTTATAACTACGAATCTTGATCTCCTCTTCACCTGCCTGATTTGTGATTGTAGGTAAGGCACTGATGCAACACTTGGCCTTCTCTCTTTGAACTTTTTTTGTGGTCATCCCAGAGCCTAAACTCTGGGCCCTTTGTCTTCCTTTGTTGTTTTACTCAAGGCTGAGGCTCTACCACTGCCATAGCTCCACTTCCAGCAATCTGGTGGATAATTGGACATAAGTGACTCCCAGGCTTTCCCGCTTGGCATGTATTTCCTGCTCGGCTTTCTCTCTCAAAGCTGGAGTTCTACCATCTGGGCCACTGCTCCACTATTGGTATTCTGGTGGTTTATTGGCGAAAAGAGGCTCACAGACTTCCTGTTCAGGCTGGCTTTGGGCAGCAACCACCTGACGAGGATTCAAGAGGCTTTCCTCAGGCATTCGCCTAGGAATCACTCCACACAAACATTTGGTCTAAATCTTGAGAGGTACTAGAGAAATACAGAAACAGGAAGATGCTTCTAGTGAGTTCTAGAACTTAAGGTTGTACACAAAACACTCATAATTATTAGGTCATTTTGTAGGCAAAAGTAGCTATGCAGACTGTATGAGGATTGCTCCAGCTTTCGATTCACTCATCCTGAGACAGTAAATTCACTGCAGCTCAATGTTAAGTGACAGTACAGGCATGTCCTGTGGACATTTGCTCCCAAATCCTGGGACACTCATTTCTCACTTTTTGCTGCAAACCTGTTACCAGTGGAGAAGATGAGGAGAGAAAATCGTTCTCAGAGAAAGCAGCTATAAAGAACATTGGGTAGTTAACTTATAAATTCAAAGCATTGGAGTGAACCAGTTAAGAAGTCAGATTGTCCAGAGTGAAAAATGAAGAAGGAAAGAAAGGGAGGTGCCAGTGCCTGCTGACTGTAATCCCAGCTCCTGAGGAGGCTGAGATGTAGAGAACCTTAGTTTTAATCCAGCCAGCATTGGAAAGTCCATGACACTGTTATTTCTAAAAGATCGCAGAAAAGCCCAGATCTGGGGCTGTGACTGAAGTTTAATGCAATACCGTTGAGCAAAAGCAGCTCTGGGACAATACCTAGGCTCATAATCCAACCCCAGGACCTGCCCCACTAAAAGGACCTGTACCTCCATATCTTTGTTTATGTATGGATGTTTTCCTTTAGGTGAAGGTCCAGAGTAGTTATGATGAATTGCACCAAACTAGGAAATTTTTTTAATACAATGATTTCATAGCATAGAGAGTGCTTTCAAAACAGTGCATGTTCAGGGGCTCCCCTCACTGTTCCCAGTGTAGCCTGAGGGTTTCTCCCCACCCCGTGCTGCAGGAAGAAGTCTCACCCATTGTCTGAACAGGCAAAAAAGGCCTCACTCCTGTACAGCTCTGTAGCAAACAACTCCATCCGGGCCAATTACTGAGGAAGAGTGTGTGTGGGCTCTGAAGGCCAGGAGAAAAAGGTCTCTTTGTACTCCAAGCTATCTCTCTCCCCAGTTCTCTGTTTTGAGAGGATGCCATCATTTGTGCTACCTCCCTTGGCAGGCCAAGTTCCCTGCACTTATCCTGTTTTTGTGCGACTATATTCCGGTGTTCAGATACAGTATTCAATATAATTCAGGCGTCCTTCTGGCAGAAAACTAGGGCATTGAACCTAATGAAATGTTTCATTGCTGGTGATGATGGGCCTGTGATGCCTCTCCTAGGTTTCCGGAAGCTTGGGAAATCCAAGCACATGTCTGATATCACAAAGCTTCCTGTCATCTAGGGCTGGTGAAGCTCATCAGGGTTTGAAACCTTTGACCTCTCCTAGTTGGGCCCTAGGTGGCTAGGTTTTGGGGTTGAACACAGGGCCTGGGGGCTTAAATGTGCTCAGTGCAGAAGCCCAGTGCTTTACCATTCTGTGTCACAGCTTCACTTCTGGTGTGTGTGTGTGTGTGTGTGTGTGTGTGTGTGTGTGTGTGTGTGTGTGTGTGTTTGTCCCTCTGTGTGTGTGTGTCCCTGTGTGTGTCCCTGTGTGTGTGTTTGTGTGTGTGTGTGTCCCTGCGTGTGAGTGCATACACCAGTCCAGGAGATTGAACTCAGAATTTTACCTAGTTTTTCTTGTACAAGTATAGCCCTCTCCAACTTGACCCACAGAGCCACTTCAGGCTATTTTCTAGCGAGGTGGTCCTGAGAAATCAATCCTGGGGTTTCATATATGCAAAGCGCTCTATCCATAAGGCACATTCCCAGCCCTCTACTTCAGGTTTGTTAATTTGTATCTGTCTTTTTGTTGTTGTTGTTGGTTGTAGGAGTTGAAATCTGGGCCTTGGTGTTTTCCCTGAGCTCTTCAGCTCAAGTCTGGTGCTCTAACACTTGAGCCTCAGAGCCACTTTAAGTTTTCTGGTGATCGATTGGAGTTAAGTGTCTCAAGGCTTTCCTACTCAGGCTAGCTTTGAACCATGCTCCTCAGATCTCATCCTCCTGAGTACCTAGGATGACAGACATGAGCCAAAAATACCAAGGTTCCACTTCAGGTTTCCTAGTGGTCAATTGGAGATAATAGTTTAATGGGAGCTTTTGTGTTTGGGATAGTTTGAAACCTAGGTCCTCAGATCTCAGCTTCCTGAGAAGGCAGGATGACAGATGTCAGCTATAGACCCCTAGGTCATGGCACTCTTCTGCAAGTGGGTCCGTGGCTCCACGTGGTGGAATGCTATCCATGTGCCCAAGAAGTAAGAGTGAGTGACTAGGCCCTGACTGACACAAAGCAGAACAAAACAATTGTCTGCAGGAGACAACTCATTGGTCTTCAGAAATACATAATTTTGTCCCTGCCATGGAGACGTATCTGAGCCTCAAAGTTCTTGTCTGTATAATCATCTCAGTGTGTAGCTCTTACAAGGACCCAATGAAAGAATACATTGTGAGAAGGACACAGCACATCGCACTCTTCGCATGACTCAGCACACAGCATCCTGTGAAAGACTCAGCATATAGCTCCTTGTGCAAGACTCAGCAGAGAGCACCCTATGAAGGACTCAGCACATAGCTCTATTCCACATGCTGTCATTATAATTAGATTGCCTTCATCAGTATTACCATTCTTTGAGGAACATTTCACAAACCACACAAATTCACATCTATGGTTTAGTGGGGTGTTTTTATTTGGGGGGCTTACCCATGGCGCTTGAACTGAAAGCATGGGGATACTGTTCTATTAACATTTGCTCAAGGCTAGAGTTCTACCACTTGGAGCCATATTTCGAAGAGTATCACAGACTTCCTGCCAGGACTTGGTTTTAAAGCCCCAGCAGCTAGGTTGATGGGGGGTAAGCCAGCAGCATCTGGTTCCGTGCAGCCGGGTTGTTGCAGTTTACATCTGGTTAAGTCAGGTTAGGTGGCAGCTGTTAGCACTAGACTCCTAATTTGCTCTGTTATGAGGTATTTGAAGTCCTGTCCTTCGATCATTGCAGTTAAAACATTCTATCTTTTTTGGCAGCAGTCCTGGGGCTTGAGTAAGGGCTTAGACACTGTCCCTAAGCGTTTGTGCTCCAGGCTAGCACTCAATTGATTGAAAGCTAGCAGACCTTCTGTATTTTATGTTTATGTGGCACGGAGTAATTCAACCCAGGGCTTCGTGCTTACTAGGCGAGCACTCAACCACTGAGCACCAGGAGTGAATGAGGTATAAATAAATAGAGATGTCTGTATATAAATATTATATACACCAAAAGAGAGATGTCTGTATATTATCAAATTATAGATGATATTACAAGCAATTATTAGGTATTCAATTATGTCTCCATTTAATGATGTGTCCCAGTTGAACAATTAATAAAGCATTAATGAATAATTACTCAATATCCTGTTGTTGTTTATCATATATATACATACATACATATTATTACATATTTTATAGAATGAGACAGATGTTTGTATATAATTAAATTATATATACATCATGTGTTACTACCAATTATTAGGTATTTTATTATGTCTCCATGCAATTTTTATTCTGTTATTGCTTAGTAAAATATTAAACTTAATCCTCATCCTATAATTATTGCATCTAATTTTATCCTAGAATGATTACCTAATTCAATCTGTTTATCATTAATTTTTGTGACAATTATTCCACATATGACATTTATTACCTTTATGACATCCTATTACATACCATATAGATTCACATACGAATTATACATCCTACCTATCACCGATTATTTTCAAAGAAAAGAAAACATGTGTCACACTCGGCTTCTCACTCCACAATTACATTTTTGGCAGTTCTGGGATCTAAACTCAGGGCCAAGAACGCTCAATTCTTGAATGGGTGACTGCCAGCACAGCAGCCTCTAGCCAATTCAGCTGCCAGGCAGTTGCCAGACCCTGAGATCGAGTCCTGTATGTTGACCCCATATTGCGCTTAGAATAGTTATTCATTTTATTTTTTGTTTCATTCATTTATTAACCATTTATTTTATTGACCATTATTACAAATAGAATATTTATTACATTTATTACATAGCATATAGATTTGCCTATGTATGAAACTTCACACCTGACACCCAGGACATTCTCAGAGAAAGAAAGCATGTGTCACCATCGGCTTCTTACTCCATGATTCAATTTTTGTGAGTGCTAGCATATGAACTCACAGCCTACAAGGCCCAAATCATGAATGGGTCAGTGTCAGAACGCGAGCCTGGGGCATATGGAGCTGACAAACAGATCCCAGCACCTGAGATTGAGCCCCAGGGGTTGACAAAACAAGAACAGATTGAAATGCAGATGGTAGTACACAAAAAATATAGATCTTTAAAGAGTGCCAGAGATTTCTATACATTCTTCATTTATATAAAGTACATTCCTACCAATTGTTGGGTATTTATTATGCCTCCATGTAATTAATAGTATTGTTTTCATCTTTAATAAAATATTAATTAAATCAACTACACTCCTGAAACTATTGTGACCATGTAATTAATAGTATTCTTTTAATGTGTCAAAAACTATTCATTAAAATCCAACGGCCTCCTAAAATCACTCTGTTTAATTTTATAGTAGTGTCATTCAGGAACAACCAATTCAACCTTGATATCCATAACCTTCCATCGGTATTCTTATGAATAGGAACGAGACTCTTAGGATTTCCCTCCATTGGTAGGGGTCAGGACTGAGCTTCAAACACAGGGCTTATGTTGCTGTGTTGGCCTATGGCTTCCCTGGTTGCCCTCCAGCCTTCAGCAATGCCAAATTACAAACACTTTTCAGCCATGTTATTCAGACCCAGTATGGTCACCTTGAAAAGAAAACAAATGTAAAACTTGCAGCCATCTTCAAGTTGCTGGGGTTTTTGCTGTGTCGTTTTATTTATTTATTTTTTCCTGTCAGCATTTGACGCCCAGAAACCCAGATTTGGCTACGGTTCCAATGGCTTCAACCGAGCCTAGAGTGATAAAAGCTGAGGGAGAATTGCCACACCTTAAGTTCAAGCCCTGTGCTTGACAAAATAAAAATATATACATATATACACACATACATATATGCATGTATGTATACATGCATACATATGTACATACATTAAAAATACTTAAAAATTATGAGGCGCCTTGGCTTGGAATTCACATCATTTTTTCTGAGGGGCCTGGGGTTTGAACTCAGGGCTGGGTAAATCTGCAGCACTGTTGGGGAAGGGAATGCTCATGATGCTAGAAGACAAGAAATTCAGGCCTGTTCCCAGGGGCTGAATTCAAGGCCCAGAACTTGAAAAAAAATAATATTTGTACACATTTTAAATACATTATTTATATTTACATACACATGTTTACTGCATATTTTGCAGTTAGTGTAATTATTCATTTTGTGTTTTATTTCTTTCTTATGTATTTTAGAGAGTATGATTACATGTAAAATATTTTTTACATCCTATTACATAGGTATGCCTATGTATTATACATTATTCCTGAGACCCAGGACTTTCTCTGATAAGAAAAATAAGTGGGACAATGGGCTTCTTCCACCAGAATTAAGTTTTTGATAGTTCTGTGATTGGAACTCTGGGCCTAGAAGGCTCACTTCATGAATGGATCAATGTTAGAAGACAAGTGAAGTTGTTGAGCAAATTTGAGGACCTGAGGTCAAGCCCTAGGAGTGGTCAATGTGTAAACAGTTAGATGTGTAGCTTACAGTGTATGTGTGTATTTACATATTTATATGCATCTATAAATAAATTTATAGAGAAATACAGATAGACATTTATGTAGATTCTAGTGTATAACACTATATAAAGAGTGATGTACATACCTTATTTTTATATATTATATTACTACCATTTATTTGGTCTAAAATTATGTCTTTATTAATTAATCACAGAAGGAGACTTAATAAAGTACAAATTAAATTAATCAATGACCTATATTTATTGCACGCAAGCTTATACTAGAATGACCAGCTAAATAATAATTTAATTAGTACATGCCACACATTCTATTATTGTTCCTATAGAGAGGAACAATTTCTCTAGAATCTTCAGCCGTATTTAGGTGGCAGTCCTAGGATCAACTCAGGGCCTAGGTGTCTGGGTTGAGCTCAGGCTTCACTGACAGCCCACCAGCCTTCAGCCATGCAAGGTCATGTACAATTTTCAAGCCGAGTCATTGAGACTCAGGATGGTTACAGTGCAAAGGAAACAAAGGTAAAACTGTTGTGTAAAACTTCCTGGTTTTTCCTCCCCATCTTGGTTTGTTTGTTTGTTTGTTTGTTTTTTTGCCAGAGCTGGGAGTTGAACTCGGGTCCTAGGATCCCTGAATCATCTGTGGGTATAAAAGCTGCACCCCAGCCTAGGGTAATCAAGGCTGAGGCAGAGTTGTGACGACCTGTGTTAAGTCCCATGCCTTCCCCTCACAAAAGTTAAGTTCCTGTCTAGGAATTTGCACCATTTTATCTTCCATACCTGGGATTTGAACTCAGGAACTGGGTAACTCTATTGTGCTCTGGATGAAGTGGAAGCTAACCTCCTGGAAGAAAAAAAATCAGGAGCATTTCCCAGGTTGTGAATTCCATCCCCAGAACTGGCAAAAATAATATTTATATACACGTATAGTATATATCATATATATGTATTTGCATAGATATTACATATTTTACCTAGGACATAATATTTCCACAGAAAGGAAAACAGGTCAACATTGGCTTCATACTCCACCTATTGCCTTCAGCACGGCTGGGATTTGAACTCAGGGCCTGGAATGCCCAATTAATCAAGGGTTCAATGTAAGCACAGCAGCCTCAAACACATTCACTGCCAGGAAGTTCTCAGGACCTGAGTTCTAGCCCCAGTAGTGGCCAATATGTAAATAGATATATAAATTGCTGCAAATACATATATATATATATATATATGTATCTATGTATATATATACATATATATACATATATATATAGAGAGAGAGATGTATATGTATATTTAAATATATAAATATACTTATAGAATGTGAGATGTCTTTATATAATTAAATTACATGTAATATATTAGTAATAATTATTAGCTATTAAATTAAGCCTCCATTTAGTGATGTATCATAAATCAAGGTACAATAAATTGCTTCCTTGTGTAAAAGGAGCTCAGGGACAATGTCTAAGCTCATAGTTGAAGCCTCAGGACCTGCACCAAAAAAAAAAAGAGCCATTAACTCCATTTGTGTTTGTATGCATATATTTCTATCATTGAACATTCAGGTCGGTATGAAGAAAGGCACCCAGCCAAGAAATTTGCTTTGAATAGGATGATGCCATAGCATAGAGAGTGCTTTCAAGACAGTGCATGTTCCTAGTAAAAATAAATTAAGACCCTGGATTGGAATTTGCATCATTTTTCTGGCAGGCCTGGGATTTGAACTCAGGGACTGGGTAACTCTGTGGCACTGTGGGGGAGGGAAAGCTCACCATCTTTGAAGACAAGAATTTCAGACCAGTTTCCAGGACCTGAATTCAAACCCCAGCACTGGAAAAAATAATATTCATACATTAGATCTGTTTACACACATGGGTTTACTCCATATGACATTTATTACCCTTATTTATTTTTTATTTATTTTATTTAGTATTAATAAATATATAACATTTATTTCATTTATTACATCTTATCACATGGATTTATTTGCATATGGATTATACATCATAATGAGATACCGACTTTCACAGAGAAGAAAAAATGGGTCAAAATTGGTTTCTGACTCTAGAAATAAAATTTGGGGCATGCTGGGATTTGAACTCACAGCCCACAATACCCAATTCATGAATGGATCAGGTGTAGAACAAAAGCCTTTGGCAAACTGAATTGTCAGCCAGTTCTGAGGACCTGTGATCAAGCAATTGTAATGGCGGATAAATAGATCGATTTATCAATAGATAGATGGATGGATGTGTAGTTTGCTATATATATGAGACAATGTGAGGATATTAATTTATATATATTATGAATTATTGGTTATTAAATAATGCCCCATTTAATGAATTATCATGGTTGAATACTTATTAAAGCATTAATGTAAAAGTAGTGAGTATTTCTTAATTGGGAGAATCATACCATGGTGCTAGAATGGAAGACATTATTCAATATTTTTGTGTGGCATTCTATAAGAGAATCATGAAATAACTGCAAATTTAATTGTTACTTTTATAACATTCCATTAAGCATTCCCATGGATAGGAATGATTTTCTCAAGATCTCCCACAATTTGTAGGTGGCAGTCCTGGTATTTGAACTCCAGTTCCGGGTAGTTTACTTCGAAATACAAACCATTAGAATGACATATTGTCACGATGAAAGAAAAGAATGAGAAGAAAAAAGCCCAGGTGTCAGTGGATCCTGCCTGAAATCCTAGCTCTTCAGGAGGCTAAGAAGTAGAGAATGGCAGTTTGAATTCAGCCAGGAGAGGAATGTCCACAGCACTCTTATTTCTGAGGGATCACAGGAATAAAAAATCACCATGAATGGGGCTATGGCTCAAGGGCAGACCGCTACCCTTCAGCAACAGAACTCACGGACAGTGCTTAGGCTCATTATGCAACCCCTGGACCTGCCCCCCCAAAGCCAGTAACAACATGTCTCCCCATGTATGTATGCATGTATTTCTATGGGTGTATGTCCAGAGTCCATATGATGAAAGGCATCCAGCTAGGAAATTTGCTTTGAATAGAATGATTTCATAGCACAGACAGTGCTTCAAGATAGTGCATGTTCCGGGGCTCCCCTCACTGTTCCCATTGTAGCCTGAGGTTTTCTCCGCACCCGGGACTGCTGGAGGAAGTCTGCCTCATTGTTGGAACAGGCAGACAAAAGGCCTCACTCCTGTACAGCTGTGTAACAAAAAACTCATTCTAGGCCAATTAGTGAGGAGAAGTGTGGGTGAGCTCTGAAGGCCAGGAGAAAAAGGTCTCTTTGTACCTCAAGCTATCTCTCTCCCCAGTGCTCTGTTTTGACAGGAAGCCTTCATTTGTGCCACCTCCTGTGGCCGACCAAGTTCCCTGCACTTATCCTTTCTTTGTTAGACTATGTTCCAGTGTTGAAATAACCTGCTACAATTAATTCAAGGGTCCTTCTGGCAGAAAACTAGGGAGCTGAACCTAATAAAATGATTCATTATTGGCAATGGCGCCTCCCTAGGTTTCTGGAAGCTTGCTAAATCTAAGCACATGGATAATATCACAAGGCTTCCTGTCATCTAGGGCTGGTGAAGCTCATCAGGTTTTGAAACATTTGACCAATCCAAGTTGAGCCCTGGGTGTCTAGGTTTCAGAGTTGAACACAGGACTTGGGTGCTGACCATGAGCTCAGAGCAGAAGCTCAGGGCTTTACCATTTGATGTCACAGTTTCACTTCTGGTATCTGTGTGTGTGTGTGTGTGTGTGTGTGTGTGTGTGTGTGTGTGTGTGTGTGTGTGTGTGTGTGTGTGTGTGTGTTTGTGTGTGTGTCTGTGTGTCTGTGTGTCTGTGTCTGTGTCTGTGTCTGTGTATGCATGCACGCACATGTGCACACACATGTATGTGTGTTCATAAACTTGTCCTGGAGCTTGAACTCAGGACCTGAGCACTGTACCTGAGTTTCTCCTATACAAGGATAGCACTCTACCACTTTAGCCACACAGCCTCTTCAGGTTTTTTTCTAGTGATGTGATACTAAGTAATCAAACCCAGGGATTCAGACATGTAAAGTACTCTGCTCTTAAGACACATTCCCAGCACTCCAATTAATGGTTCTTTCTTTCTGTTCTTGTTAGTTGGAGGAATTGAAGTCTAAGCCTGGGTGCTGTCCTTGAGCCCTTCAGCTAAGGCCAATTGCTCTACCACTTGAGCTACAGCACCCCTTGAGGTTTTTGGTGGGTCACTGGAGAGAAGTGTCTCAAGGAATTTCCTGCCAAGGCTGGCTTTGGACCGTGATCCTCAGCTCTCAGCCTCCTGAGTACCTAGGATGTCAGGCGCGAGTCAGCAATGCCAATCTTCCACTTCAAATTTCTACGTGGTGAATAGGAGATAAAAGTCTCACAGGACCTTTTGGGTCTGAGATAGTTTTGAACCCAGATTGTCAGATCTCAGCTTTCTGAGTAGGCACGTTGAGAGACCTCAGCTACTTCATGCCTAGACAATAAAACTGTGTTTCAAGGGGGTCCTTGGATCCATGTGGGAGGGTGATATCCATGATCCCAACGGGTAAATGTCAGTGGCTAGGCCCTGAGTTCAAGGTTTATGACCGAGAAACATAAAACAAAACAATTATCTGCAGGAGACAACTCACTGGATTTCAGTACATACAAAATTTTGGTCCTGACATGGGGACATATCTGAGCCACAAGTTTCTCATCTGCACAACCATCTTACTTGTGGAGCTCTTACAAGAACCAGATGAAAAAATGCAACGCGTTAAATAATCAGCACACAACAACTCATGAAGTACTCTGCACATCGCTGTATCTCACACACTGTCATTAGAAGTAGGGTGCTTTCATCAGCATCACCATTCTTTCAGAAACACATCACAAACAGTCCAAATTTAGATTTTAGAGGGGTGAGATTTTTTTAGGGGGGGAGTCAGCCACGGGGATTGCAGTGAAAGATTGGGGGTACTGTCCTATGATCATTTGCTCAAGGCTAGAACTCTACCACTTTGAGCCACAGCTCAGAGTTTCACACTTTCTGCCAGGGCTGGGTTTTAAACCCACCAGTGTCAGATCTCAGCCCCAGAGTATCTTGGATGACATGGGTGAGTGAGCCAGCAGCATCTGGTTGCGTGGAATTGGGTTGCAGCGGTTTACCTCTGGCTAAGTCATGTTAGATGGCAGCTGTCAGCACTAGACTCCCAGCTTGATCTGTGATGACGTATTTGCAGTGCTATCATTATATTGTTGCAGTCAGAACATTCTATCTTTTCTGTTTTTGGTGCCAGTCCTGGGACTTGAGTAAGGGTGTAGACACAGTCCCTAAGCTTTTATGCTCAAAGCTAGTGATCGGCTTCTTGAGTGACAGCAGGACTTCTGGATTTTTCTATGCACATGGTAGTGAAGAATTGAACCCAGGACTTTGTATGTACTAGGCAAGCACTCTACCACTGAGCCCCAGTAGTGACAAGTGTATAAACAGATAAATGTGTAGATTGGTAGGTAGGTAGGTAGGTAGATAGATAGATAGATAGATAGATAGATAGATAGATAGATAGATAGATAGATAGATAGATAGATAGATAGATAGATAGACAGAGACCGAGAGAGATGTAGATGAATATAACGAGAGATGTCTGTATATTACGAAATTGCATACACGATACTACTACCAATTATTGGCAATTAAATTATTCTTTCCTTTTTTATCATGATTGAATACATAATGAAGTATTAATTGAGAATTTGTCAGTGTAGTATAATTGTTGTGTATAATTTTATAATATAATCCTACACTAACTACTAATTTAATTGTTACTTTTACAACATTCCATTTGTACAGATGTATATTGGAAAGCATTTCTTAGAATCTCCCACCATTCATTTGTGGCAGTCGTGAGATTCGACCTCCAGGCCTAAGTTGCGGGTTTTGGCTTGGCTTCCCTAATAGCCCACCAAACATCAGCAATGTAAGGTCATGTACACTTTCTGGGCATTGTCATTTAGACCCAGTATGGTCACAATACAAAGGAAAAAAAAGTAAAGTAAAACCACCTGCTTGAACTTCTTAGTTTTATCCTTCTCTTTTCTATTTTTTTTGCCAGCCCCGAGATTTGTTCTCAGGTCCTAGGATCCCAGGTTCGGCTGAAAGAGACTCCAAGACCTGAGTTCAAGCATGGTGCATAGCACAAAACAAAATAATAATAATAATGATCTGGCTTGGAATTTTCACCATTTTCTGGCAGGTCAGGGATTTGAACTCAGAGTCTGGGTAACTCTGTGGCACTATGGGTGAAGGGGAAGGTCACCGTCCTTGAAGACAAGAAATTCAGACAATTTCTCAGGGCCTGAATTGAAGCCCCAGCACTGGAAAAAATAATACTCATATATGAGATGTATTTACATACATGGGTTTACTCCATATGACATTTATTACCCTTAGTTATTTAGTATTATTACACATATAACATTTATTTTATTACATTATATCACATATACTGAGACCCAGGACTTTCACAGAGAAGGGAAATAAAGCTGTCAAAACTGGCTTCTTACTCCACGAATAAATTTTTGGCCATGCTGGGATTTCAACTCACGGCCTACAATGCCCAATCCATAAATAGGTTCAGAGTCTTAGCACATCAGCTTCCGGCAAACTGAGCTACCAGGAAGTTCTGAGGACCTGTGATCAAGCCACAGTAGTGCCATATATATGTGTGTGTGTGTGTGTGTGTGTGTGTGTGTGTGTGTGTGTGTGTATATACACACATATATATGCAGACAGAGGGAATATGAGGATATTATTATATCATATATATTATTACCAATTATTGGTTATTAAGTTATGCTTCCATTTAATGAAGTATCATCATTAAATACTTATAAAAGCATTAATAAAAAACAATCAATATCCGTAATCATACTAGATATGATACTAGAATGGAAAATATAAATTCAATAATTTTTGTGTGGCATTCTAAAATAGAATCATGAATTAATTGCAAATTTAATTATTACTTTTATAACATTCCATTAGCATTCACATGAATAGGAATGAGTTTGTCGGGATCTCCCTCCATTTGTGGGTGGCAGTTCTAGCATTCGAATTCCAAGCCTGGGAAGTTTACTTCGATGTAAACCATCGGAATGACATTGTGAAGATTCAGATTGTCAAGAAAAAAAGAACAAAAAGAAGAAAAGAAAGTCAGGTTATCAGTGGCTCCTGCCTCTAATCCTAGCTCCTCAGGAGGCTGAGACGCCAATTTGAATTCAGCCTGTGTAGGAAAGTCCACGACACTTGTATTTCTTAAGAGATCACAGGAAAACAATACAAAACAACAACAACCACAAAAAACCCTGAGTGGCCAAGCACTACCTTGGAACAAAAGGAGCTCTGGGACAGGGCTTGATGATGGGCATTCAGCAGGTTGCCCATGCCCAATCCCTCAACCTGTGCAAGCTGGAACAAGCCCTCAGAGAATACTAAGTCTGAACAAGCAGATTGAACAAAGCATCCTTCCCTGCCATTTAAGAACTGAAGCCACGATGGCTTTGCCTGGTCTGGTGTGTGCAACTGGTGTGTACAACAGGTGTATTATGTTCTGGCTCAGGTGTCCCATCAGGACACTTAGCAGCCAGGTACTTCTTCAGGGAAACCACAGTTCCTAGGCTGTAGGAATTGTCAAAGTTTGTGGCTCCATATCCTCTATATCTCTGTAGGATGTGAGCCTAGACCTCTGGGACCTGGTGGCCATCACTCATTCATCATTCCTCATTGCTGAGTCTCAGACTGGTACCAAATCCTGGAAAAGATAGGAAATAGCCAGCGATTTCTGTGCCAAAAATGGTAATCCAATAAATTCCACCCTTATTGCTTCTGTTAGAAGTGATCTTTGGGCTGTGAATGTGGCTTTACTGGTAGAGTGCTTAATTAGCAAGCACAAAGCCCTAGGTTCGATTCGTCAATACCACAGAAAAAGAAAAGCCAAATGTGCCACTGTGGCTTAAGTGATAAAATTGCTAGCCTTGAGCAAAAGAAGCTCAGATACATGCCCAGATCTTGAGTTCTAGCCCCAAGACTGGCAAAAAAATGAGCATGGTGAGACATAGTCTTCTGGGACTCAGGAGGGCCGAGGTAATGGGTAAGAGGTAGAGGGCAGGTGCTGATGGCTCACCCCTGTAATCTTAGCTACTCAGAAGGCTGAGATCTGATGATCCTAATTGCAAGCAGGAAAGTCTATATGAGATTCTTTTCTCCGATTAAACACCCAAAAAGCCAGAAGTAGAGCTGTGGTTCAAGTAATGGAGTGATAGTCTTGAGCACAAAACCTCAGGGATAGCATCCAGGCCATGAATTCAAACCTAAGGACTGGCACACGCACACATGCACACACACACACACACACACACACACACACACACACACACACACACACACACACACACACACACACCGAGATAAAGCATTTTCCAGTCAGCCTGCACAAGTTCCATCTCTAGACACTCAATATTAAAAAAAAAAAAGAGTAAGAAGGGAAGGAAAAACGTGCTCCAGGAGGTGATATAACCAGTACCAAAATTCCACAGTAGTTTAAGATGTGGAACAGGACAGAGAGCCTCAGGCAGAAGGTACAGCATGGGCAAAGGCCCTGAGGTATGGTTTAGAGCAAGTGGTTTGGGTGGAATGAAGGTTCTGTGGCTTCAGACAAGTTTGGCATAACACTCAAGGCTGGGACAAGGTTTGCACTTGAGTCACAGGTAGGGCAGAGGGTGGGGTCCCAGAATGGGGCACAGGGGAAAATTAGCTTGTCTTTTCACCAAGGACTCCAGCCATTTCCTGTAACGGGGAGCCTATTGTTCACAGCTCCTGACCCTCAGACCTCCTTTGCATGGAGGAGTCAGGGCAAATTCAGGGAAGATCGCTTGCTTAAGAAAAGCTTCTAGCCCAGTGCCACCAGTGGCTCAACACCTGTAAATCCTAGCTACTCAGGAGACTGAGATCAGAGATCAAGGGTGAAATCCAGCTCAGGGGAGGAAAGTTAGTGAGACTCTTCTTGATGATGAACTACCAAAAGCCAGAAATGGAGCTGTGGCTCAAGTGGCAGTTTGCCAATATTGAGGGAATAGTTAAGTGACCACAGGCCTGACTCTGAGTTCAAGCCCCAGTACTGGCACAGAAAAAATAAAGAAAAGCTTTCAAGAGCTCCTAGTCCACTGTGGTGAAAGGCCAGATCAGCCAGGCATGGGTGGCTCATACCGGCCTTCCTAGCTCCTCAGGAGGCTGAGATCTGAGGATTGCCATTCAAAGCCAGCCTGGGCAGGAGAATCTGGGAGACTCTCATTTCCAAGGAACCACCAGAAAAACTGGAAGTGGCAGTGTGGCTGAAGAGGTAAGCTAAAGAGCTGAGAGATACCACCCAGGCCCAGAGTTCAAGCCCCATGACTAATACCTGGCCTGCTTTGACCTCATGCTCGGGCTCTAGTCAGAGTTCTTTGCAGTGGGCTTCTGAGGGTCTCCCAATATCTAGGTGTCCTACAAGTCTTGAGAGCAGCCTCCTTGGAGGCCTTTGCCTACAGAGCTGGCCACAGTACCAGAGAAGGATCGAGCCTTGTGGCACGGAGGTCATCAGCCGGGTCATGAGAATGGCCTCTGTCCTGAGTGCAGTGTGGATCTGAGTAGTAAATCGACATCTCAGACCATGGTTCTGGGCCAGGAGGGGTAGACCAGTTAACGCCCGCTCACAAGGGAATCACAAGAATGCAAATTTCTCAGGCACACTTTGGGAGGTGTTGATTTGGGCTCATGAAAGACTTGAAGGCTCAGGAATCCAAAGTCGGCTGGCTGCTGCTTGTAGCAATCGCTATATCCCAGGAGTCCCGGGGCTCAGAGCCTTGCTTTCCTCACCAGTGCTCAGGGGCAGATGAAGGTCTGCAATCATGGGCCGACTACTAAGGAGCATCCCTAGTGTCCTTCCCTTGGTCCTCTGGCCCTGTGCACAGATGGAGGCGCAGGTTCCATGGAACTTACTGCCATGGCCCAGACCCCTCATCCCATGAAGGACTTAGGGAGAAACAACTGATATGGCTTGAGAGTTTACTATGATTATGCCTCAGGACTGCCCCCAGTTTTAGCTCAGCTTATCATTATCACCTTCCTCTGTGTGTGTGTGTGTGTGTGTGTGTGTGTGTGTGTGTGTGTGTGTGTGTGTGTGTGTGCATGTCTCTTGGTAGTAGGGCTTGAAGTCAGGGCCAGGGCTCTGTCCCTCAGTTTTTTCATTCAAAGATAACACTTTACCACTTAAGCCACAGCTTTTCTTCCAGCTTTTGGGTGGTTCTTGGGAGAGGAGGGTTTCACAGACATTTCTTGCTGGGCTGCCTCTGAATGTCAATCTTCAGATCTCAGCCACCCAAGGGAACTGGGAATATGAGAGCATCACCCATTAGCATCTGGCCACACTTTCCTTCTTGGATAAAACAGAAAACCTCTCTCCTAGTCAAGCACCCATCTACAGCTATCCCTCCTAACCCTACCTCTACCACTCTAGGCTTCAGAGGAGTCATTCCCTACCCTGAGGACAAAGAAATGATATGCATTGACAGGTTTGAGCTTTATGTTCTCCACATAGTCAGGGGATGCTGGGAGCTGATTTAGAGGTCAGAGTTCTAGGCCAGGGCAAGTAGCAGCTGTTAAAAAAGAAAGTGTAATTAAATAGGTATACATATGGACCCATTGGAACAATGAGATGTACAAGTATTATGTCGAAAACGAACTTTACAACTTTGGGGGGATGCGGAGCATTGGGTCGGGGGGCAAGGAAACATGGGAAGGGATGGGAATGAGAAACAAAGGAGGAGGCTACAATGCTTGGTAAGAAATATATTCATTATCTTGCCCATGTTATTGTAACCCCTCTGTACAGTATTTTCACAATAAAAAAATAAAAAAAGAAAGTATGAAAAGACATCCATGCAGCTGGATGCCAGTGGCTCATGTCTATAATCCTAGCTACTCAAGGCTGACACCAGAGGATCAATCAAGATCAAAGCTAGCCTGGGCAGACTCTTATCTCCAATAAATCAGCAAAAAGCTGGGAAGCACAGCTACTATAGTTCAAGTGGTAGAGTACCAACCTTTTGAAAACAAGCTAAAGGTTACCCCCTAGGCTCTGAGTTCAAACCCTGGTAAACACACACACATACACACACACACAACCCATAAGCATGCAAAATCAGAGATTTCTACACTGCAATCTTTGGTTATTCTTTACCTTTTCCCCACTAAGCCTGGTGGCTGTTGACCTAGGAGTTCGATGCATCCAACACCATCTGACATCTATAATTTTGGGGCACAGAATGGCTAGAACGTCAGCCTTCCCTCATCCCAGCTCCTTGATTGGGTCATGGTCTATCCAGGCCCTTTGGGGATCCTTTTACAGACTCACCAAGATGATTTTAAAAGGCATCACATGCTGGGCAATTGTGGCTCACACCTGTCATCCTAGATACTCAGGAAGCTGAGATTTGGCTTCCAAGCCAGCCTGGGCTGGAAAGTGTATGAGACTCTTATCCTCAATGAACCATCAGAAAACAAGAAGTGGCCCTGAAAAAGAGCTCAGGGACAGCACCCCTGGCCAACAACAACAAGGAGAGGCATTACATGTTGTCTTTGGGATTGGCATGGGCCAAATATAATTTGAATTTTCAAGTGCACCAAGATAAAGCAGTACCTCCTTTAGTCCCATGCTCCTCCATCTTGTCACACACCGTGGCCTTGGCCATGCTTTGGGTCAGGATTTCTCTGGCTGGACAGGAGGCCTCTAAGGAGGAAGATCCCAGAGCAATCACCCCACATCCTTCCACCCTGCTCATCCTGCTGCTTCTGCTCTTTGCAATAGACCTTCTTCCTGGAATCCATCTGTGAGGTCATCACCTGATGAGTGATGGGTCCAGCCTAACTCTGGGCAGTCAGAAGTGGAAGTTGGTCTGGGACTAGGAGCTTCCACCCTGGGTGTGGGCTGAAGCCAGGGCTGACATTTATTTCATCCTGAGCCTTGCAGGTGTGGGGAGACAATGTAGACTCCACAATGAGTCAGGTAAGATCAGAATCTGGAGGATCACATGTGTGGGGGAGGCTGTGGGGCTCAGGAAGCTATTGTTCTTGGTACTCCACTCTCGGGACTCCCTTCTCCCTCTCTCATCCCTCAATGGTAAAAGAGAAACTTTAAATAAGGGTGTCAAAGAGGGGGCAGGGAAGTATTTCTATGTGAACCAGACCTGTGCTTCATATTCATCCTAGCCCCTACTTCATATTTATCTGAAGAATGGCTATATGGGTTTTGGGGCAGGGGATTATCCTAGCTGAGAATGTAGCTCAGTGATAGAGTGGTCGCCTAGCATGCCTGAATCCCTGGGTTTGATTCCACACAGAAAAATCTGGAAGGGGAGGTGGGGCTCAACTGTTAGAGCACCACCCTTGATCAAAAAGAGCTCAGGAACAGTGGCCAGACTCTGAGTTTAAGCCCTATGACTGGAAGAACAAATCTTTGTGGAGGCTTTTTTCCCCCTTTGATCACAATTTATTCCTTGTGATGAGCATAATATGGGACTCTTCCCTGGCCACCAATGTGCCATTAGATATCCCTTGAATTTGGGCCTCCTTCCAGTAGCCTCTGCTCTACCCTTCCCTCACCAGGCAGATGGAGGTCTAGAGAAGGCCATCTGTCCACCTAGTTATGGTGACCCCTGCATGCCAGCAGTGGGCAGCTCTGGATGTGGGGCATCTGTGGCAGGACATGCTTTGAGGGGGTGTCTTCTATGGGATATGGAACCCTGACCTCTCTTCTTGCAGTTTCCAAACGATCTTGAAGTTGCAATTTTCCCAAACCTTTCTGCTCCTCCCTCATTGTTCCCACCCAGGAGCCTGAGGCCTCTGAAGCAGCAGCAGTAGTGGGGGGCTCACCCTGTATCAGCACCTGGAGCCCCCTGCGAGGAGCGGCAGCAGCTCCTGCAGCTCTCTCCTCTTCTCCATTATCTCTTGGGACAGCCAGAACATGAACTCAGCTTTCTCCCAACACAGCTGATCCAGGATGAACATTTGTCCTTTACACACCAGGGGAGACTCCTGGATGGTGCGGATATGTGCTGACAGCTGGTTGCATCAATGGTGGAGCTCATCTGCTGGACTCTGGAAGTCCACCTCATCAGACAGGTCGTGGATGAAGCAGATTTTCTTCTTGTGTCCCACTTCCCATCCTCACACACACTTTGGTGGCAGGCAGCTCATGGGCAGGGGACCTATGGCTCCAGCTCTTTCTGGCACAGAGGTGCTGGGGGGGGGCAAGTGTCTGCAGCAGGCCTGATGTTCCTGTTGTAGGAATTTCCCCCTGTGGATCTCAGCCTCCAAGAGTGCTTGCAGAGCCATGTCCATCTCAGTTTGGGGGATGTCTCCATCCTCTGCAATGGACACATCAGGGAGAGTCGCTTCCTCAACCTTTGCTTCTCCAGGGCTCATACCTTCCCCTTCTCCAGGGAAAGCCAGCAAACTAAGCTAGGCCTGTATGTGCTCCTCCTGTGGTCTGGTCACTTCCAGGCACTTGAGGTTGTCCTGCCACTTTGGGGGCCTGGTCCCCCCAGTTGGTTGGGCCCTGCACTTGCTTCAGCTGCTCCAGCAGCTGGGTCTGCCTCTGCAGGTGTTGCTGCAGGGCCTACTTCTCAGAGATCAGGCACACATTGGAGGCAATGTGCTGCTCACAGGTGGCTCTGAGCACCTACAGCTGGGCCAGAGACTGCTCCTGCTGCTCCTGCAGCTCCAGCAACATTTGGCTTTCTCTCTCTAAGCCACCTGTTTCCATTCCTCTATCTTCTCCTCTGAATAGTCCAGCTCTTCCCACAGATGTTTCTTCATCTGCTTCTCTGAGTCCAGGATGCTGGTGAGCTCCTCCTTCTCACTGCTCACCCTGAGGAGAGCATCCCACAGCAGGGCCAGCTGTTCTTCCGGTTGTGGGTCACACACACATGGGCATCTGGGGTCTCAGGGATCTCCTACCAATCCTCAACTTTCTTCTCCAATCTCTACAGTTGCTCCCGCTGCTCCGCGTTCTGGAGATGGATCCTCTGCTTTTCCTGGACCTGTTGTGAATTTGTTCCTCAAGGTTTTTCAACTCCATCTGCATTCAGTAGGCCTGGCCCTGAAGCTGCTGCATGGCTTGAGATGGTCCTGTGGGGGGGGCATGATTCTGCGAGCTTCCTTCTCAGTTCCCCCAGCTCATTCTCTAGGTGCAGAACTTGCCTTGCCCCTCAATCCTCCTCTGTCAGTGATGTATGTCATGATTGAATGGGCAGTTCTTGAATGATTCTAGGATAAAATTATACACAATTATATTATAGGATACTGATCAATTTTAATCAATACTTTATGAAGCGTTTAAACATTCACATTCATTAAATGGAGGCAGAATGCAATAATTAAGAATAGTATAGAGATGCCATTTTATCTGCCAGGACTGGGATTGGAACTCATGGTTTGGGTAACTCTGTTACACTGTGTGGGAAGGGGAAGGTCGCCTTCTTGAAGTCAAGAAATTCAAGTCTGTTCCTTAGGCCTGATATGGATCCTCAGCACTAGAACACATCCTATTCATGTACATATTAGATATATGATTTATATTTACATACATATGTTGACTCCATATTGTATTCAGCATAGTTATTCATTTTATTTTTTGTGTTATTCATGTATTGACTGTTTATTTTACTGACTATTATTGCATATAGAACATTTATTACATTGATTACATAGGATCTAGGTCTGCATATGTATTCCACTTCATACCTGACATCCAGGATTTTCACAGAAAAGGAAAACATGTCACCATCACCTTCTTTCTCTATGATTCATTATTGGGAGTGCTGGCATCTGAACTCACAGCCTACAGGGCCAAATTCATGAATGATTGAGTGTCAGCATACCATCTTGGGGCACATTGAGCTGACAAGAAGTTCTCAGGACCTGAGATCGAGCTCCAGGGGTTGACAAAAGAAGAACAGATTGACACTCAGATGGCGGTATGCTAGTAAATATATATCTTTATATTCTGCCAGAGATGTCTATCCATTATTCAGTTATATAGTCCACATTTGTACCAATTCTTGGGTATATATTATGCCTCCATAGTCTGATTCTGTATTTGTTGATATAAAAATGTTTTAAATGGTTAGATTGTAAAATAAATTTTTAATAAAGTGCCAAAAAAAGAAATTAAATCCAGTTAGAAGGAAAATTTGTTTGGAGAGAGTAGTTTATTCTGTAGCAAGTCTCACTTCAGCAATAAATTCAAAAGCTAGACCTCAAGTAAGTGAAATAAACTAAGAAATGGAGTTGAAAAAAGAAAAAAAGAAACTCCACCCACTCTTTCTTCCCTGGACAGCTGGTGTGGGTAAAAATGCCTCATGGTCCTGAATTGGAACTTTAGTGGCAAGGACCTTACTGGGTGGTGCAAACTTCACTGTTGCCTATTAAATTAGCATGAAAACAGCATTGGCTCCATCAGTTTCAAGTGAAATAGGCATTGGACCAATATACAGAGAATGCTACAAGATGGACTGTTCATAGACACTCAGAGGATCGCTTAAGGATAAGACTTAGTGTTAATTAATAATAACTAGTGTGTTTCTATGATTTACTTGTTTTTGATTAAATTTACGTTTAAAGCCTGTTCATTGTGTGGAGAGAATGAAATTTTTAGGATTTGGTAAGAAGGAATCAAGGATTTGATTGGACATGAAAACCAGTGGGGGATGTATAAAGCAGCAGAGCCCTAATAATCAGCACGACCCACTAATCAATGTGGCCCCATGTCCTGGCCCACTGGAGTGCATGGGTCATGCCACCAAAGGGGGCAGGGCATGCTGCTGGAGGGAGTAGGATGTCATCCTCACATGAGCTTTGAAGAAGTGATTGAGGAATGTGTAGTTTGTGAAGTGATGGTTGAAAAGTGTTAAGCAGGAGATCAATTGGAGTGATGGAGGGGTTCACGCTATATATAGGCTGCCTGGTCACAGCAAAGGAATTGGAGGAAATCAAGGGAAGACCTGGAAGGAAGGAAGTGGTGAGACAGCAGGAGGGGAAAGACCTGGGAGAAGAGGAATTTGAGGGAGAGCAGGAGTGGAAGGATGTCAATTGGCCACCAAGCCAGAGAAGTGTAGGCCTGTGGAGAGTGGAGAGGCCTAAAGAGAAGAAGGAAGTGATGGAAGGGAAAAAGGGAAATGAAGGAAAGGTCTATAAAGAAGGAGGGAGTAAGAGTATAGGAAAAAGCCTTACCTATTGAAGTTTGGAGCTTTGGAGATGATAATTTGGGGGGTTGGTGGTTTGCACACTAATTAACTATGTGCAGGGCTGCCCATTGGAGGTCTGCGATTTGGTGGTTGGGCCTGGCTTGTCACTGAGTGTACAGCCCAGGACAAGGTAAATACAGGCCCATTTCTAGTGTAAATAAAATTATCGTCAATATGCCTCATTGGATTGTCTTTTTTTTTGGGGGGGTCCGGTTGTGGGGCCTGAACTCTGGGCATGGGCGCTGTTCCTCAGCTCTTCAGCTCAAGGCTAGCGCTCTACCACTTGAGCCACAGCGCCACTTCCGGCTTTTTTCTTTTTGCTTATGTGGTGCTGAGGAATCGAACCCAGGGCCTCAGGCATGCAAGGCACTCACTCTACCACTGAGCCATCTTCCCAGCCCTGGATTGTCTTGTTTTATGCATCATAAGTATATGAGTTCACAACTTAATAGTGTCAAAGTCTATGAATTTTGTAAAATGTTATGAGGTCATAATAGGTTTGCAAAACCCAATGGGACAGTGGTATCACAATGGCAATATGATGTCACAATATCAAGTCATAATAATAATATTTATATGCTATAATTAGTTGGTGATGCCATAATGATGATGAGGTCACAATAGGTAAATGATGTCACAATGGATTGATGATGTCACAATGGCAGGCTGGACTTCAATTTTTTCTTTTTTCATTGTGAAAATACTGTACAGAGGGGTTACAATTACATGGGCAAGATGATGAGTACATTTGTTATCAAGCATTATAGCCTCCTCCTTTATTTCCCCTTCCCATCCTTCCATCCTCCCTGCCCTCCCACCCAATCCTCCCCAATTCCCCCTCCCCCCCACCAAAGTTGTAAAATTTGTTTCCGACATAATGACTTGTACATAACTCCAAATGAGAATATAAATTCAGAATGGGATTGTGAGATCTACAAAGTAATACATTAGCCCAAATGTTATGAACTCCCAACAGGTATGTGATGTCACAATGTGACACAATGTTCATGAAATCTGACAGAGTGATGACATAATGTTCATGATATCAGAGTAGATTTCTAATATCACTTGTCATTCCTGAAATATGAAGTCAAAAACAGATTATGAGATCACAATGTTCCTATGTATCACAAGGGCATCATGTCAAAGTTATGAGGGGAGGACTGGTTAATGATGTCACACTGGTGATCCTGCCTCCAAGGGTTTGTAGTATTGCAATGGTATAACTGATCTCAATCACTGACCACAGTGATTATATGGCTAACCAACTGAATTTTTTGTCACAAAGGCCATATGCTTTTTCAAAGTTGCTAAGAGGTCATAACCGATTAAAATGTCACAATGTGATTGTGATGTCACAATGGCAATGTGATGATGCAATAGGTTTGTGATATCAAGGTAGTAATGAAGTCACGCATGCATGTGGTGTGTGTGTGTGTGTGTGTGTGTGTGTGTGTGTGTGTGTGTGTTTGTGTGAACTGAGAGCTTAGGCTCTATCCCTGTTTTCTTGCTCGAGCCTAGTGCTCTGCCACTTGAGCCACAGTGCTCTTGCTTTTCAATGGTTAATTGTAGGTAAGAGTCTCGAAGACTTTTCTGCCCAGGGTTGCTTTGAAGCATGATGGGACTCTAGGGAAGCAAGAATAAATACAACTCGCAGGTACAATCCCTATGGTGGGAGACTCCTGCTCCCTGGTGGCCAGATGCGGAACGTGTGGGGCCTTGCCATCATCCTCTAGAGTTCAATTGGGGGAAGTGACCAGGGCCAAGCTGATTTTTGCTCACCCTGAGTGGTGATGCCAGAGCAGGTTTGTTCCACCCTGAGCCAAGAGAGCTCCAGGAGGCCTGGCTTCCAGGGCCACAAGGAAGGAATAAGTCAGCTCCAGGCCCAGCTAAGAGCCTTTGCCCATGGACACCCCTACTTGACCTTCCTGATCACCATAAGACCTGTCAAAAGCAATCAGCAAAAAAAAAAAATGGAACTGTGGGTCAACGTGCTAGATCTTTAGCGTTGAACCAAAGAGATCAGGGACAGGGCCCCAAAACTTTTAGTTCAAGACCCCAAGCTGACCTTCCCCAATAAAACACAGGTTGTTTAAAGTAAACAAGTAGGATTTATGAATTTTTTCTGAAGAATGGTGATTCTGAAGAAAGTACCTTAATTCTAATGACAGCTGAACTTGTGAGCTATGTGTTGAGTCCTTCACAGGGTGCTGTTTGCTGGGGCCTTCCCACATGGGGTTTTGTGCTGAGTCCTCAAAAATTGCTGTTTGCTGTGTCATCCCAAAGGATGCTACGTGCTGAGTCCCTGAGAAAAGTGGGCCGTGCTGGGTTTTTCAAAGGGTGCGGTGTGCTGAGTCCATTACACAACATACTGTATGCTGAGTCGTTCAAAAGGTGTGGTGTGCTAATTCATCCCAAAGGGTGCTGCTATGTGCTGAGCCATTGACAAGAGAGGGAGGAGGTGAATTTTTCAAATGCTGTGTGCCGAGACCCTAACACAGGATGCTCTGTACTGTCCTTCAAATGGTGCTCTCGGCTGAGTCCTTTGACAGTGTGGTATGTGTTGAGTCCTTCCACAGCCTGGTATGTGCTTTCAAAATTGTGCTATGGGCTAAGTTTTTCGAAGGGTGCTGTGCACTGAGTGTTTTACACAGGGTGCTATGTACTAAGCCCTTCAAAGGGGGCTGTGTGCTGAGTCCTTTACACAGGGTGCTTTCTGCTGTTTTTTTGGAAGTGTGCTGTGTGCTGAGTCATCTCAAAGGGTGCTATGTTCTGAGTCCTTGAGAAGCAGTTATCCCCAACAATCACACACATACAAACACACACACATATGCAAACACACACACACACACACACACACACACAGGTCACTGTATACCTGCTTGGTGTGTGGAGTGGAGGGGGATGGAGTAGAGTCTCCTCTAGTGGTGGGGCTGAGGGGAAATTTGATCCCCTGGGCTGGTACTGGGTTTGGGGGAAATGATGAGCTGAGGTAAGGCTACAATTGCCATGGCCTAGAAGCCTTAGGGCCAAGTCAGGGCTGGGCTTGCAGCAGGGGTGGAAGGTGGGGCTGTGGGGAAGGGGGAATGGCCAAGGGAAGGTTGGGTGGGACCCAGGGCACACTTCATTGGCAGCGGGGGTGGGTGCATCCCGTGGGAGCAAGGCAGCCCAGGAGAGGGGTTGGGGCAGAGAGAGAGAAGAGAGAGAAGAGGGAGCACAAACACAAGGACAGGCAGCTTCAACGGCTGGTGACCTCCTCAATCTTAGCGCAGATCCTGGCGGGGAGCGCAGAGCATGTGGAGCCTGTGCAGCAGGCACATTACCACAGGCAGCAATGCAGAGGCGTGATGGACATGGCAGCCCTGAGTCTGAGGTCCCAGAGCAGGGAGCATGACCATCGCAGTTGCGGAGGTGGGGGCAGCGTGGCTGAAGAGGAGGCACAGAGGCCACATTCAGCCCTGTCACGCCCCTGCAGACGCGCGCCCACTCCCAGCAGCATGGCCTTTCAAACATGGTGTTTTTGGCTTGGACCTGTTGTGCCTCGTGCAATTGCCCAGCAGAGATGGCACGCCCCTGGCCTGCTTGAAGCCCCGACCAGGTCCTGGATCCTGGTACTTGGACTCTGGGCCTGCATGCACCCGGAGCCACCACCTACAGCTTCTCCCAGCAGCACATACGAGTGGCTGCCCCATGGCCCGCACCCTGCGAACCCTCCTGCCAAACCCCTTCTCCCGCTGACCCAGACCCGCACCTCCTGCCTCCCATCTCCTGTCCTACTATCGCCTGCCCCACACCCCACAGTCTGCCATGTCCCTGTCACAAATGTGCCCTAGGGGTAGGGGTGGGGGTGGTTGTCGATTCACGGAGCCCACCCCCATCATTAGTGGCCAGTATCCCAGGAAATAGGGAGATGCAGGAATGGGTGAGGAGGGGTCGCCAAACAGAGCCCCTGGCCTGGAGCAGTGGAAGCCATAGAGCCGGCTATCTGCATCTTTCTTCTCCCTGGTGAGCACCTGGTGGCTTTAGTCAGAGGTGGGGAGCAGCACCTCCACAACTGCCTTCTCTGGTTTTTCCTTTTTGCTGGAGGTGGGGGGTGTTGGATGCAGAAGATAGGCCCTCCTGGCTTTGAGAGCCCTTGTCTTCTGTGCTTGGTCAACCTTTCACCTGAGGAGGGTCCCAGAAGAGCCCACTAGGTATGTGAGGGCACTTGGAGTCAGATATAAGGTGAATGTCTGGGAGGAACACACCCCATCCGACACACATACACCTGGCCTGCTCCCCCACCTCAGCTGTCAACAACACTCACAGGTTGATCACATTTTCCAGCTCTTCCAGTATCTGCTGGCTCCCGGTCCATCTGGTCTCCTAGTCCTTCCCAAGAATCTACCAAGGCACCCAGAAGCATCTAGGCTGTAAGCCTGTCCATGTATGCAGCCTTTAGGACCCCATACATTTCACCAACACTGCCCCCACCCCATGTTTGACACCCCTCTGGGGTACCAGGACCCCCTGCTTGTTTTCAGTCCCGGCGCTGAGGAGCCACCTATCTTGGGACAACTTCACCCAGTGTCCTGGCCTGGGATTTTGGTGAATGGGGAGTCAAGGCTAGTTATTCCCAAGGGAAAGGGTCTGGGCCTTGAGAAAGGGAGAGGCAGAGTGGTTTTGCGTTATTAGAGCAGTGCTCCCTTGGGTGGGAGCCCCTGGTTTGACAAGGGAACCCCTATGCTCCAGCTTGTACCTTGTCCCAGAAAAGGAACCAACAAACTCAGGAGAGGCACTGTTCTGAGTTTATTTGTGTGTGTGTGTGTGTGTGTGTGTGTGTGTGTGTGTGTGTGTGTGTGTGTGTATGCATGAGAAGAGAGAGAGAGAGAGAGAGAGAGAGAGAGAGAGAGAGAGAGAGAGAGAGAGAGAGAGAGAGAGAGAGAGAGAGAGAGAGAGAGAGAGAGAGAGAGAGAGAGAGAATCATCTCTCTCCATATACAGCCTGTCTGTGCTCAGGTGAGTGATCAGTTGGCAAATTGCAGGTGCTGCATTGAAAAGTTTTCTGTCACATGTCTGGATTTGTGTGTGTGTGTGTGTGTGTGTGTGTGTGTGTGTGTGTGTGTGTGTGTGTGTGTGTGTGTGTGTGTTCAGAGAGCAGGGAGATGAGAACAATGAAAACATATTTAAGTCATTGTCTAAAAAGAACAAAAGCATTTTATTTATGTGTATGTATGTGTATTTGTTGTTCTTTTTCATCAATGCCAAGTATGAGTCCAGCCATAATTTTTTTTCTCCTTCATCGTTTCATGGCTCCTTTGGGAAAGTTTCAGTAGACATTCCTTTCCAACTATCTCTTTCCCCTTTCCTATAGCCCACAGTAGCTGCTGGGCCTGGGTGGGTCTCCCCTAGGAGGCCTGTGTGAATCACAGACCAGAGTGTACACCTGTCCTTCTGTCTTCAGCTCATGAGGCGAGTGCGACTGACGTCATACTCTTCTATCCAGACAGTCTGCTCTCGTGTGGTGTATGGTTGGAGCTAATGCAAGAGTTGGGAATGTGTCTGCCAAACATAGTTAAGGAACGAGATGGGGGGAGTAGAGCAGGGACTGTGAAGCTAGGAGGGTCTGGGGAGTGGTGAATGGTGTGACATGGCACATGGTTCACCATGACCAAGGATGAGAGGGCAACCTTATCCAGAGCATTGACTGTGTCCATGGGCAACTGGGCAGGGGGCTCTGGGCCCCCACTGGTGACAAGGATTCCCTCCCAGGCCAGTGAACCGGTGGGCAGTCCTCCTTGGGGTCCTGGAGACTCAAATCTGTATCCCACTGGGCAGTTTATAGCTGGGCAGTGGTAGGCAAGTGCATTCCCCCTGCTGGAAGCTGCTCAGTATCAGGCTGTGGCAGTTAGCTAGGGCTCTCTGAATGCTAGTTTCTGTAACTTGCTGTAGGCTGTCTGGAAGGAAAAGGGGACTGCTGACTTTGGAACCCTTTAAGTTTGATTGGGCAAATGAAATGCCACGTTTTCCAGGGTTTTATCTTGAAGCTGACAATTTCCACTAATACCTGGGATTATGGGTCAAATTAGATGGACCATTTCAGCCACCAGACAATGACATTCAAAGAAGCACAGGCAGAGTTCCCAAGCCAGATGGTGTCCTGCTATGAATGTCGTGCCTTGACTGCCTTTCTCTGGAAGCTGTTGATTTTCTTCCTGCTCTTTCTAGGGTGACCCCCACAGTCGAGGACATCAGGGGAGCAGAGATTGTGACCTCACCATCCCCAGCCAGCCAGCTGTGAGCAGAGATGTTTCCCAGCACCTGCACTGGACTCTTGGAGATTCAGAAACCCAGGATGCCTCAAGGATCCTTTCTCTGCAACATGAAACTTGGGGGCCGGATATGGTAGACCAGCCTGTGTAGCTCCAGGGGGAGGAGAGGAGGCCCCCTCAGCCAGGCCTTCAAGGCAACCTCGTTCATACCTATGTGGGGAATTGAGTGCCACAGAGATGGTCAGCTGCTGGACAGAGATCTCTGAGAAGATAGGCATCCCAGAGGCCCCAGAATCCAGCGAGTAGGCTCACTTCCTCAGAGCCAAAAGAGTTAAGTGCAGTGGCACCAGGAGAGTGGGAAGAGGAAGGAGGGAGAACTGTGGAACAGCTACATCAGGATTTTCCTCCTACCCCAAGATGCTTACCTCTATCAGATGGGACTTTTCTGTAGTATTGTCATAGGAAGGTGCTCATTTATTTATCCAACAAACAGTTACAGTGTGTGCCAGTCTCTGGGGGTTTCATAGACGATGAAAGGTTCCAGTGCTGGATCCAAAGCACATGAAGAAACCTTGGTTTGAGTTGGATGCTGATGATTCACGCCTGTCATCCTAGCTACTTAGGAGGCTGAGATGGGAGGATAGAGGCTTAAGGCAGGTGCAGGAACGCCTGTAAGACTCTTATCTCCAACTACCTACCAAAAAGTAAACGCCAGAAGTGGATGTGTGGCTGAAGCTATAGTCTGTTGGCTTTGAGTAAAAATGCTCAGGGACAGCACCCAGGCTCTGAGTTCAAGGCCCAGGAGTGAGAAAAAGAAAGGAAAGAGAGGGAATGCAATTACGGAGAGAGAAAAAGAAGAAATGAAGGAAGAAGGAAGAACATGCAAGCCTTGGTTAGGAGTCCCTGGATCAAGGGAGCCAACCATTCACAATCTCTGTGGGGACAATTTCAGAGCATAAAGTATGTAGGACGAAGCCACTGACCCCTCACCAACTTCATGACATCCAGGAGCTTTGTGGTCACCGACTGCAGATGGAAACAGCCTGGGGTAGACCCTTGGGCTCAGGGTGGGTCACCAGGTTTCAGTCATCTCTGGCCCCTACGAGTTTATTTTCTGGTCAGATAAGAAGGAGATGTCTAAGGGCTAGAGGGATTTAGGGTGATGGAGTGTCAAGGGGCGGGCAGCAAGGGATAAAAAGAAAGATGAAGAGGGAGGACAATCCTAGGTCAGGTGTGTTAGGACATTGGAGCTTTGACCTCGCCTGTCAACCTAGACCATCACTGATAGAGCTTTTGACCCAACCACATGGGTATTAAAAGTCCTGGTGCCTGTTAACCACCTGACTGTCATCCACCACAGGATGCCTGTGCAGTACAACTTTGGGGACTGGTATTTCCAGGGCTCAATCTGAAGATTACATCCCCGGTGTTCATTTCTCGACCAGAGACAGAGGTAAGCATGCCACTGTCACAGGACTGCCAGGGAATGAGGACGGGAGTCGGGACCTGTGTTGCCCTAAGACTTCCTCGAGGGGGCGCTAGGACCCCATGACTGCCATTTTCAGAGGCAGAGGTGGGTCTGTTTGCTGGCTCAGCCTTTTGTGTAGATGGCAGATCTGGGATTAAGAGAGGGCCAGCCGAAAGAAGGGTTGGGTAGAGGCTGGTGGGAAAACTAGAGGCACTGGGCTCTGAGTGGGTTTGTTTCTTTGAGGATACTCATAACCTAGGAACATTGCTGGGATGGATGAGCCCTTTTCCCCTTCCCAAGAGAGAGGGACCTAGGTTCCTCCAGTCTGCATCCCTTGGCTGAGAAATACTTTTGTTCCCACATCTTGTGGTTGCATAACTAGAACTCACCTCACTGCCCAGTGTTGAGGCAGTACAGTGACAAATACTGAGTCTTTGATAAGGTCAGGGGATCCTCAGTATGAGATTGTACTTGAATGTCCTAATTTGGTGCATGGTCAGTCCCATCTAAGACTGCCATAATGTAGGCCATAGAATCTAGAGAATCAGAGCCAGAGGGGGTCTATTCTTGGAGTCTTGAGTATTATGTGTTAACTTCGAGCTCCTGTGTGCCCACCTGCTTCCTTTTCTTGGGTAGGTCTTTGCTAGAAAAAGCTTGAAACTAGGAACTGGGTCCTATCCCTTGTCTTTGATGTTCAAAGCTAGCACTCTACCATTTGAGCCACAGCTCCACTGCCAACTTTTTTGGGTGTTTAATTGGAGATAAAGAGTTCTCATGGACTTTGCTGCCAAGGGTGGCATCCAACTGCAGTCCTCAGATCTCAGATTCCTGAGGGGATAGGATGACAAGCATGGAACTGTAAGTTTCACCGGGTGCCAGTAGCTCATAGCTGTCATACTAGGTACTCAGGAACTGAGATCTCAGGACCATGGGTCAAAACCAGCCTGGTCAGGAAAGACCCTGAGACTCTTATGATCAAGAGAACTGCCAGAAAACTGGAAGTGGTGCTGTGGCTCAAGTAGTTAAGTGCTTGCCTTGAGCTGAAGAGCTCAGGGACAGAGTTCAAGCCCCACAGCAGAAAAAAAAGAAATAAATTAAGACATCTTTGCCTGCAAAGGATGGTGGAGGTATGTGTTTGGAGGGGTGCGGATGCTGTGGTTGGGAGACCAGGTGCTGGCCTCAATATACAGACAGTTCTAAGAACTCCCCAAGTTTGCCCCAGTTTGAAGACACAGCTTCAAGAAGACGTGGCCTGTGGCAGGCAGGGATTGGGCGAATAGGTGCAGGGGTAGGATTGTTTTGTCTGTATTCTCTCCATTGAAGGATGGATTTGGATGCTGGGTGTCAAAGTCTGAAGTCAAGGGTTGTAAGAAATTTGTGGCCTGGTGAAATGGGTTTCCTCTGGGTACATGAAGGTGGCTCAAACTGGAAGCCGCCAGTGGCTCACTACTGTCATCCTAGCTACTCAGAAAGCTGAGATGTGAAGACCGTGGTTCCAAGCAAGCTTGGGTAGAAAACTCTGTAAGACTTGATGTCCAATGGACTACCAGAGAACAAGAAGTAGTGCTGTGGCTCAATTGGGGAGTGCTCATCTTCAGCTCAAGAGCTGAGGGACAGCACCCTGGCCTAGAGATCAAACCCCATGACCAACAACAAAAAAAGAGAAGACTAAATTTTCCGTATAGCAGTGTGTACGGTAGGAAATGCCATGGGTCTATGAGATATTCCAGATATGTGAGAGGCTCATTGTTTTGTCTACAGTGGGTCTGAGGCCAGGAGTGCCACCTTCTCGGGGGTGGGATGTGATCCTAATGAAGGAAGTTCATGGTTCTATTCCCAGGGACTGCTGAAGCCTTGGGCTATCTGCGTGTGTGTGTTTGTGTTTGTGTGTGTGTGTGTGTGTGTGTGTGTGTGTGTGTGTGTGTGTGTGTGTGTGTGTGTGTGTATGTGTGTGTGTCTGTGTCTGTGTCTGTGTTTGGAGGTAGAAAAACTGTGTCTTGAACTCAGGGCCTAGGTGTTGTTCCTGAGCTTTTGTGCTCAAATTTAGTGCTCTGACACTTGAGTCACAGTGCCATGTCTGGCTATTTGGTGGTTCACTGTAGCCAAGAGCCTCACAGACTTTCCTGGCTTTGAACAGTGATCCTCAGATCTCAGCCTCTTGAGTAACTATGATGACAGACAGGAGCCACCTGTGCTGGCTTTGTGTGTGTGTGTAGAAGTGGGTTGTAACAAAGAGAGCCTGAACCTTTGGTAACTTCTCACCGCTGTCTTTGGGCGGTGCATGGGCTTTATGGCTGAGGTCTGGGGGCCTGGAATGGTGAGATGCTTGAAGGTGACTCAACACGGCTAAGTTATAAGACCAAGGGATCTGTGTGCCTTGGAACTGTCTACTACCTTGGGCCTGGTTGGTGACAGTGGGAGCTTGGGAGGACCTGGAGATGGGGCCCACAGGGGGTGGTTCCCCAAGGGGACAGACAGCGTGGCAAGCACTTACTAAGGATGCAAGCCCTGTTAGTATGGAGCATATTGGCATGGATCAGACTCTGGATCTTCTTATCATGACATCTGATGGGCGAGGCCAACCCTATTTTAAATATTGACCTGTGATCTTCGGATCTCAGCCTCTTGAGTAGCTAGGATTATAAGCTTGAGTCTCTGGCACCAGGCCTCTGATTCTTTTTGGTATGTTAGGGTTTGAACTCAAGGCCTTAGGCTTTCCAGTCACATCTTCTGCCATGGGAGCCAAGCCTTTCTGCCTTGGTCATTTCTGAGATAGAGACTCAATACATACTCAGGCTGGGCTGGATGGCGGTCCTCCTGTGACAGGCATTGGCCCCCACACCTGGTCCTCTGTAGTTGGGATGCTGGATATGTAACACCATGCTCAGTCATCGGTTGAGATGGATTGTCCCAAACTCTTAGTCCATGGCAGCCGATTCCTGATCACAGTTGAAGATCTGAGTTGGGTCTTGACCGGTGGACCTCAGTCTCCTCACAGGACAATTGTGAGGAAACAAGGGATCAATACAGGGGGATTTGTGGGGCAGGGCCAGGCATAGAGGGAGCGGTCATCAGATACGTTTCTTGGCAATTATGTGAGCATATGACAGGAAGATACTCAGAAAGGGTTCAAATGGGGCCTATTATTTATCATGCTGCAGGTATGGGAATATGAAACAAAACATGGCTCTCTTTCATCCTTACCTATCGCCAGGAGGAAGTGGATCCTTCTCTGTTCAGTTTTGTAGCTAGGGAAAATGAGGCACAGAGAACCTGGGTGACCTACACACGGCCCCCAGCTGACAGGAAGCTCGGCCTGACTTCTCTGCCATGCTCCCTAGGACAATGATTGCTATTCAGTCCACTTCTTGTGGTGGGAAGTCCACTTATTGTCAGTTGTGGGGCTTGAACTCTGGGACTGGGCACTGTCTCCAAGCTCCTCACATCAAGGCCAGCATTCTACCACTTGAGCCACAGCACCACTTCCAGTTTTCTGGTGGTTCTTTGGAGATAAGAGTTTCACAGTCGTTCCTGCCTGGGTTGGCTATGAACCATGATCCTTATATGTCAATCTCCTGTGTAGTTACCATTATAGGCCTGTGCCACAGGCACCGGCTTAAGTGTACTTTTGACTTTCTCTCTCTCTCTCACTATCTCACAGGAACATGATGAATGGGTGCTGGAGGAGGTGGTCCAATGTCCCCAAGTGTCTGGGATCCAAGGTGGCCCTGTCAATTTAGAGTTCGGCTGTGGGTCAGGAGCTTTCTCACTCAGCCTGTTGAACTAGCTCCTTGAGGTAAGCCCTCTGTGCCTGGGCTAGACCGTGATGGTTACTCATTTTCAAACCGTCTGGTGCGTCCTTCCCAAATACCATTTGCTAAGACAGTTAAAGGAAAATGGATGAGGAGGTGTCGTGTTGTCCAACTGCACAGCATGATCCTCAGCCTCTGATCCTCACTGCCACTTATCTGGCCAGACCCCGATTATAAGAATGAATTCATTCTATATCTACTTCACTTTGCTGGGGTGTGTTGTTTCGGGGAGTGGGGTCGGTGTGCCGAGGAATGATCCGAGACCTAACACCTCCTGGGGGACATTTGTTCTTGTGACAGAGCCAAGTCATTGCTGTGGATAAGGAAAAAGCCGCCATCAGACTGACCCGGAACAATGCTCAAAGGTAGGTAGGCTGTTGAAGTATCAAACCCACTCATGTCTGCTTCCCACTCACAACAAAGGGGGTTCAGTGAGGGTGGCCTGGCACTGGCTCTAGGGGATTATACAAGGATGGTGGCAGTCAGGTGCCAGTGGATCTCACCCATCATCCTGGTTATTCGGAAGGCTGAGGTCTGATGGTCATGACTCAGAGCCAGCCCAGGCAGGAGAGTCTGAGAGATCCTTATCTCCCATAAATCACCTCCCCCACCCACAAAAAAGCCAGATGTGGTGCTGTGGCTCAAGTGTTAGAGCCTCAGCCTTGAGTAAAAGAAGCTCAGGGGTGACACTCAGGCTCTGAATCCAAGATGTAGGACTCACAAAAACATAAAATAAATTAATAGTGGGCACCTGTTATCTTACTACCAAAAGGGGTGGATTCAGTCTTCTCTCTGGTACTTGTAGCCAAATGTAAGGGGCTTCCCTTGATGTTCCTCTAAACCTCTCCTTCTTTCTATTATCTCTCCTGGCTTCAGTTGTGGGATAGAATTCAGATCATCCCACTTGGTGTGACCTTACATAACCTCCTCTACCCACCTTCCTTGGGGTGGGGGGATCCTGGATGTACTGACCACTGGGAGAATGAAGTACCAGAGAGATGGGGGTAGGTAATCTCGAAAGTCATACTCAAACACACACACACTCACCTAGCCAACTCAGACTAGCCTTTTCCAAAGACACTTTATCTCCTTGGATTAACTGACCTAGGAGAGGAACTTGATCCGCTGTAAATGACTATTTTAACTAGGGTTTGTTAGTTGACAGGAAATAAACAGAAGCTCAAAAGAAAGGCCCTGGTGCCTGTCACCCCTGGCTCAGGCTCACACCTGACAACCTGGTTACTTGAGAAGCAGAGATGTGAGGATCAAAGCCACCCATAAGCTGAAAAGTCAGTGAGTTTCTACTCACCATGGAACAACCAAAAAAACAGAAGTGGAGCTTTGGCCCAAGTGGTAGAGTACCAGCCTTGAGCACAAAAACTCAGAGAGGCAGCTCCCAGATCCTCAGTTCAAGCCCACAAAAAGAAATGGCCCCATTTGTTGCCCCCAGACTGCCTGGGCCTCGAGTGCCTTGTCACGGAGTGCAATAAAGCACTGGTATTTGGGTAGTGTATCAGAGCCTTCAGAAATTGGGTGATGGAATCCAGGCCTTCGCCTTTGTGCGCTCTCAACCCACATCAGCTGGAAGACAGAGCATGGCAAGATCGGCAGCTTGCAGAGTGGAAAAGATCCCCTCTTCCAGGGTGATTGGAGTGGGCTTCTTAGAGACAGCACTTGAAAAGGGATATTGCTTAACAAGGAGGATCTGACAGGAAGCACAGAGAGCAAAGATTATGTAGATAAAGGAAAACATAGCAGAGTATGTTCATTTCCAGCTAGGGCTGCTGGTGAGAAACTCGGTAAAGATGTGCAAGGCTGTCCCTAGACAGGCCCAAGGGTTCACAGAACAGCTATCCAGGGTTGGGATTTTGTTTTAGCAGTAGGTGGCTCGCGTGGCACAAAGGAAATCCTGGTTTCAATTCCTAGGTCCCGCATACACAGAAAAAGCCAGAAGTGGCACCCTGGCTCATGTGGAAGAGTGCTCGCCTTGAACAAAAGTAACTCGGGGACAGTGCCTGGGCCACGAAGTCAAGCCCCAAGACTGTCAACATAAAACAGCACTCTAAGGGACCTCGGTGACATGTGTGTGGCTATGTCCTGTAGCTTGTTGTAGATCCATCCATGTTTTGTGTCTCCTTTTTGATAGAGGGGATCTGGACACTCCTTCTCTCCAGAGCAACCCTAGACCTGCTTATCAGCAACCCTCCCAACGTCTTCTATCGAAACATGGAGCAGCTTGCTGCATTCTCAGGTACTGGTTGGGTGGGGCGGGTGGGATACAGGGCAGGCCCCAGAAGTCCTAGTGGGTCTGATCTGCCTCGGAAGACCAGGCCATCCAGAGGAGGAAGATGGGAGCTTAGAGAGGGGTAGTGATTTGAAGGGGGCACTTTAATGCCCATGGCCCCACCCAGATTCAGAGCCTCCATTTGCTGTCCCTGAGGGAGGTAGAAGAGTGTCTAGGTGATAGTGTCTAGAGGCGGATGAGGTGGAAATTCTAAAGAATGAGACACCATAAGCCGCGCGCTGGTGGCTCATGCCTGTCATCTTGGCTACTTGGGAGGCTAAGCCCAGAGGATCTTGTTTCTCAGCCCAGGCAGGAAAGTCCCATGAGAGTCTCATCACCAATCTCCAACAAGAAGTGGCACCATGACTCAAGTGGTAGAACACTGGCCTTGAGCAAAACATCATTGTCAGTGACAGTACCCAAGCCCTGAGTTCAGGCCCCTCAACCAAAAATACAAAAAGAATGACACCCCTTGCTTGCAAGAGATGATGGAGTGGGGTTGTTGTGGTTGGGAGAACAGGTGCTGGCCTCAGTGTACAGACATTTCTAAGAACTCCCCAGGTTTGCCCCAGTGTGAAGTCACAGCAGGATGTGCATTGCCTTACCAAGAACTCCAGAGGTTGTATCCTATCTTAGGCAAGGAGTGGGCAAATGGGAGCAGGGGTAGAAGGGTATTGTCAATGTTATTCTCTCCATTAAAGGAAGAATGGTTTTGGATGCTTGTGTCAAAGTCTGAAGTGAAAGGTTGCATGTGCTTTGTGGCCTGACAATTTGGGTTTCCCCAGGGTGTAAGAAGGTGGTTAAAGCCAGGAGCTGCCCTTGGCTCACAACTGTCATCCTAGTTATTCAAAAGACAGAGATCTGAAGATCACAGTTCAAAGCCAGGTCGGGCAGGAAAGTCTGAGAGACTTTATCTCCAGTGAACCACCAGAAAACTGGAAGTGGCTATGCTCCAGTGGTAGAGCGCACACCTTCAGCTGAAGAGCCGAGGGACTGCACACAGGCTCAAAGTTCAAACCCCATAACCAACAACCAAAAATAAGGTGGCTGAGTTTTCTTCATAGCGGTTTGTATAGTTGGAAATGCCATGCTGAGTTATGAGCTATTTCAGATGTGTGAGAGGCTCTGAGTTTTGTCTACATTTGGTCTGAGGATGGTAGAGACATCTTTCCAGGGATTAGGATGTTCAGGTGTTCTGGGACTGCTGAGGCCTTGCATTATCTCTCTCTCTCTCTCTCTCTCTCTCTCTCTCTCTCTCTCTCTCTCTCTCTCTCTCTCTCTCTCTCTCTCTCTCTCTCTCTCTCTCTCTCTCTCTCTCTCTCTCTCTCTCTCTCTCTGTGTGTGTGTGTGTGTGTGTGTGTGTGTGTGTGTGTGTGTGTATTTTTCCCTCGTCTTTCTCTGTCCACTTCTAGGGTGCCTGTCTGCCTCTTCCTGACCTCAGATGAGAGACCCGCATATACCAGCTTTTCTTTGGGGCCCAAGACCGGCTGTCCATATCTTTGTTCGCCTCCAGGGGATTCTGGGTCCTCAGTGCCAGCTGGCATATGTTCTCCCCTGCCTCTTGGGGGACAGGGTCAGTCATACGTTGTCCTGTCCTTTTCCTCAGCTGGGCATATGGCTGCACGTCCCACTCCCAGCAGGCTGGCAGTGGAGTGGGGGAAGGGTGATTGCCAGTGGCTCTGGCCAGATCCAGCTTGATAGCTGACTGAAGGCTGCCCAAGCAAGGATGATCTGGGGCTACATGGGAGGTGAAGCCAAGGTGGCTTGGAAGTGTCGGTCAGTATCTAGGAAATGTCAAGGTACCTTATCACAAGCAAGTCTAACTTCCAGGCCCAGGGGGCCTCTCAGGTCATTCTAGACAATGATGCCCAGAATACAGAGACACAGACTTTAGATTCCAGGGCCAGGGTACTGTGGGATGAGACTGGTATGGCCAGTACCTCAATGTTCTGAGACATTAGCCTTGATCTGGCAATGCCCCGCTTGTGTTAGTTCACCTCTTAACCCAGTGCTGGCCACACACTGGCTACTTGTGCTGTGGAAGTGGCAGGAGCAGAAGTGAGATCTAGGATGACCAAAATCTGGATTTATGGCCTGATTGGGGTGGGGGTGTCTTTAAAAAAATCTTAGAGCTGGAACTCAGAGCTTGGCACTGTCCCTGAGCTTCCTTTGCTCAAAACTAACACTTTAACACTTGAACCACAACTCACCTTTCATCTTTTTAAGTAGTTTAGTAGTCATAAGTGTCTCATATACATTCCTGCCTGGGCTGGCTTCAAGTTACCACCCTAAGAGCTCACCCTCTTGAGTACCTAGGATTGCTGGTATGAGCCACTGGCACCTGCTAAGGATGTTTGTTTGTTTGTGTATGTGTTTCTGTGTGTTTGTGTGTGTGTGTGTGTGTGTGTGTGTGTGTGTGTGTGTGTGTGTGTGTGTGTGTGTGTACCGGGGCTTGAACTCAGAGCCTAGGAGCTATCCTTCAGCTTGTTTGCACAAGATTGGTGCTGTACCACTTGAACTACAGTAGCACCACTTCCCATCTTTTTGGTGATTCATTGGAGATAAGAGTCTGCCAAGGCTAGCTTTTAATCTTGATTGATCCTCCAGTGTCAGCCTTGAGTAGCTAGGTTTATAGGCATGAGCCATTGGCATCCAGATGCAAGGATATTTTTTCATCCTCTCTTCTGTTCTAACAGCTGTCTACTTGCCCTGGCCTAGATCTCTGACCTCCACTTCAACTCCCACCAGCCCCTGATTGTGTGGAGAACATAAAGCTTAAACATGATCCCATTTCTTTATCCTCAGGGGAGGAGGTTATATTTCATCTGAAACCTGGAGTACGAAGGGTAGCTGTAGATGGGTGCTCAGCTGGGAGAGAGGTAGTCTGTTTTAGCCAAGAAGAAAAGTGTGGCCAGATGCTAATAGCTCATGTCTCATATTCCTAGCTCCTCAGGAGTCTGAAATCTGAGGATTGCCATTCAGAGGCAGCACAACAAGAAATGTCTGTGAAACTCTCCTCTCCCAAGAACCAACGGAAAGCTGGAAGAAAGCTGTGGCTCAAATGGTAGAGTGCTAGCCATGAATGAAAAAAAGTGAATTCAAGCCCTAGTACCAAGATGTGTACTTGCTCATGCACACACACACACACACATACAGCAAGCCCTAGTACCAAGATGTGTACTTGCTCATGCACACACACACACACACATACAGAGAGAGTGGAAGGAGGCAATGATGAGCTGAGCTAGAACTGAGGGCAATCCTGAGGAATAGTCACAGTAAACTCTCAATCCAGATCAATTGGTTTCTCCCTAAGTCCTTCTTGGGCTGAGGGGTCTGGGCCATGGCACTAAGTTCCATGGAACCTACCCCTCCATCCTTGCATAGGGCCACAGGACCAAGGGAAGGACACTAGGGATGCTCCTTTGTAGTCAGCCCACGTTTGTAGACCTTCATCTACACCCAAGCCCTGGTGAGGAAAGCAGGGTTCCAAGCCCTTGGACTCCTGTGATAGTGACTGTTATAAGCAACAGCCAGTTGGCTGTGGATTCCTGAGCCTACAAGATTTTCATGAGCTCAACTCAATACCTGCCCAAGGTGTGCCTGACAAATTCACTCTTGTGATATCTGTGTGAGTGGATGTTACCCGGTGTGACATTTTTAAAACTCCTGCCCCTCCTGGCCCAGATCCGTGGTCTGAGATGGCGATTATTGCTCAGATCCACAGCGAACCGATGACAGATGCCATTCTGATAATCTCCATGCCCCAAGACTTGACCCTTCTCTGGTACTGTGGCCTGCTCTGTAGGCAATGGCCTACAAACAGGCCATTTCCTACAATTGCCTCAAGACTTGCAGGACACCTAGACATTGGGAGACCCTCAGGGCCCCACTGGAAAGTATTTTGCCTAGAGCCACCTAGTGAGGTCCAAGCAGGCCAGGTGTTGATCATGGAGCTTGAACTCTGGGCATGGGCTCTCTTCCCCAGTTCTTAATTTTACCACCTGAGCTACAGAACTACTTCCGGTTTTCAGGAAGTTCCTTGAAGATCAGAGTCTCCCTGACTTTCCTGCCCGGGCTGGATTTGAACTGCGATCCTCACATCTCAGACTCTTGAGGAGCTAGGAGGACAGATATGAGCCACCTGTGCCCGGCTGACCTGGCCTTTCACCACAATGGACTAGGAAATCCTGAAAGCTTTTCTTTATTTTTTCTGTGCCAGTACTGGGGCTTGAACTCAGGGTCTGGGCTCTGGTCTCTTAACATTTTTCCTCAAAGTTAGCACTCTACCACTTGAGCCAAAGCTCCATTTCTGGCTTTTGGTAGTTCATCAGCAAGAAGAGTCTCACTAATTTTCCTCCCCTGAACTGGCTTGACTGTCAATCTCTATCTCAGTCACCTGACTAGGTAGGATTTACAGTATAGCACTGATAGCCTGGGGCGAGAAGCTTTTCTTAAGCAAGTGTTCTTCCCTGCATTTGCCCTGACTCCTCCATGAAAAGGAGGTCTGAAGGTCAGGAGCTGTGAAAAAAAGGCTTCTAGCCACAGGAAATGACTGGGGTCCCTGGTGTAAAGCCAAGCTAATCTTCCCCGTGGGCCTCATTCTAGGAACCCCACCGTCTACCCTGTGACTCAAGTATAAACCTTGACCTAGCCTTGAATGTCCTGCCAGACTTTTCTGAAGCCACAGAGCCTATATTCAACCACACCACCTGCTCTACATCACACCTCAAGACCTTTGCCCATGCTGTACCTTCTGCCTAAGGCTCTCTGTCCTGTATCCACATCTTAAAACTCCCTCAGAATTTTGACACTGGTTATATCTACTCCTGGAGCAAATATTTCTTTCCCTTGTCCCTCTTTTTTATATTGAGTTGCTAGAGATGGAATTTTTACAGGCTGACTGGAAAATGCTCTATCTAGATGTGTGTGTGTGTGTGTGTGTGTGTGTGTGTGTGTGTGTGTGTGTGTGTGTGTGTGAGTGTGTGTGTGTGTGTGTGTGTGTGTATGTGTGTGTGTGTGTGTGTGTGTGACTGTCCTTGGTTTGAATTCATGGCCTGGATGCTATCCTATCCCTGAGCTTTTGTGCTCAAGGCTAGCACTGTACTACTTGAACCACAGATCTATTTCTGGCTTTTGGGGTGTTTAATTGGAGAAAAATTTCTCATACAGACTTTCCTGCCTGCAATTGGGATCCTTAAATCTCAGCCTCCTGAGTAGCTTACAAGGGTGAGCCACCAGCACCTGCCCTTTACCCTACCTCTTACCTATAAACTTGGTCCTCCTCTGAGTTCCAGAAAAATATGTCTCACCAGGTTCACTTTTTTTTGCCTGTCTTCATACTTGAACTCAGGGTCTGGGCAAGTTCCTGAGCTCCTTTTTCTCAAGGCTATCACTTTAGCCACAGTGCGACTTTTGGCTTTTGCTATTTGTGTGGTACTGAGGAATCGAACAGGATTTAATGCATGCTAGGCAAGCACTCTACCACTAAGCCACATTCACAGCCCAAGGTTCACTTCTAACGGGAGTTATGAGGGTGAGATTTATTGGCATACCTCTTTTGGCATAGAAATTGCTGACTATTTCATATCTTTGTCAAGATTTGGGACCAGCCTTTGACTAGGCAATGAGGAATGATAAATGACTGATAGCCACCAGGCCCCAGAGGTCTAGGCTCACATCCTATGGAGGGATAGAGAATATGGAGCCAGAAACTTTGACAACTCCTACAGTCTAGGAACTGTGGTCTCCCTGGAGGCAGTGGCTGGCAGCAAGGTGTCCCGGTGGGACACCTCAGCCCTAATATAAAGCTTCAGTTATTAAATGGAAGAGAAGAATGCTTTGTTTAATTTGCCAGCCTAGACTTAGTACTCTCTGAAGGTTTGTCCCAGCTTTCCCAGGTTGGGGGACTGGGCATGGGCAACCTGCTGAATGCCCATCATCCATACATCATCCATCCATACACAGAGATATGGACTTATTGCCTCCTTTGGCGGGGGGCAGTTCCGTGTTTGTACTATGAGCCTAGGCCTTGTCCCTGAGCTCCTTTTGCTCAAGGGTAGTGCTCTGCTCTTGAGCCACAGCCCCATTCATGTTTTTTTTCCTGTGATATCTTTGAAATAAGAGTGTTGCGGCATTTCCTGCCCTGGTTGAATTCAAATTGGCATTCTCCACATCTCTGCTTCCTGAGGAACTAGGATTACAGGCAGGAGCCCCTGGGTCCTGTGTTTCTTTTCTTCTTGTTGTTCTTTTTTGTAATTGGAACAATCTGAAATCTTCATGTTGTCATTCCAATGGTTTGCATTCGAAGTAAACTACCCAGCCCTGGAGTTCGAATGCCAAGACTGCCACCCACAAATGGAAGGAGGTCCTGACAAACTCATTCCTATTTTTGTGAATGTCAATGGAATATTATAAAAGTAATAATTAAATTTGCAGTTAATTCATGATTCCATTTTAGAATGCCACACAAAAATTATTGGATTATCATCCATTATAGCACCATGATATAATTCCCCTAAAGGAAGGATATTGAATAATTTTTAATATTTTCATAAGTATTCAACCAGGATATTTCATTAAATGGAGGCATAATTTGATAACTAATAATTGCTAATAATGTGTATAATTTAATATCCTCACATTCCTTCTCTCTGTATGCATATATATATAAACATCTATCTATCTATATCTATTTGTCTATCTATCTATCTATCTATCTATCTATCTATCTATCTATCTATCTATCTATCTATCTATCTATCTATTTATCTATCTATCTATATTGAGCACTCCTGTGGCTTGATCACAGGTCCTCAGAACTTCCTGGCAGCTCAGTTTTCCGGAGGCTGGTGTGCTAAGATTGTGACCCCATTTATCGATTGGCAGTGTAGGACATGAGTTGAAATCCCAGCATGACCAAAAATGTATTCGTGGAGTAAGAAGCGAATTTTGACTCATTTTTTCCCTTTTCTGTGAAAGTCCTGGGTCTAAGTATCAGGGATAATCCATATGCAAATATATCCTATGTGATATGATGTAATAAAAGAAATGTTATATGTGTAAGAATGCTAATTAAATATGGGTAATAAACATCATATGCACTAAACCCATGTATGTTAGTAGATCTCATATGTTAATATTACTTTTTTCAGTTCTGGGGCTTCAATTCATACCCTGGGAACTGGTCTGAGTTTCTTGTCTTCAAGGACAGTGAGCCTTTCCCCTTCACCCATACTGCCACGGTTATCCAGACCCTGAGTTCAAATACAAGGCCTGCCAGAAAAAATGGTGCAAATTCCAAGCCAAGGCCCTATTATTATTATTGTTGTTGTTGTTGTTGTTGTTGTTGTTATTGCCTGAGCACAGGGCTTGCACTCAATTTTGGCATCTCTGCCACAACAAACCCTTGGATCCTAGGACCTGAGTTCAAATCTTGAGGCTGGCAAAAATAAAAATAAAAAGGAGGAGCATAAAACTGAGAAGTTCAAGAAGGTGGTTTTACTTATTTTTCCCTTTGTATTGTAACCATCCTGCATGTAAAAGACAAGGCCCAGAAAGTGTACGTGACCTTGCATTGCTGATGTTTGCTATTCTATTAAGGAAGCCATAGCTGAAACTGGCAACTTAGGTCTGGAGGTTGAATCCCGGGATAGCCACCAATGAATGGCGGAGATTCTAAGAAACACATTCCCATATATATCCATACAAATGGAATGTTATAAAAGTAAAAATTAAATTAGTAGTGTAGGATTGTATTATAAAATTATACACAATTACACTACATTGACTAATTTTCAATTAATGTTTTATTATGTATTCAATCATAATTCTTAAAAAAAGGAAGGTATAATTTAATTGCCAATAATCAGTAGTAATATCGTATATGCAATTTCATAGTATATAGACATCTCTCTCTTGTTTTATGCATCTACATCTACATCTATCTATCCATCCATCCATCCATCCATCTATCTATCTATCTATCTATCTATCTATCTATCTATCTATCTATATCTATCTATCTATCTATCTATCTATCTATCTATCTATCTATCTATCTATCTATCTATCTATCTATCTATCTATCTATCTATCTATCTATCTATCTACATATCTATCTACCAAGCTACACAATCTATCTGTTTATACTCTTGTCACTACTGGAGCTCAGTGGTAAAGTGCTCGCCTAGTACATACAAAGCCCTGGGTTCGATTCCTCACTACAGTGTGCACAGAAATATCCAGAAGTCCTGCTGTCGCTCAAGCAGTCAAGCACTAGCTTTGAGCATAAAAGCTTAGGGACTGTGTCTAGACTCTTACTCAAGACCCAGGAAAGGCACCAAAAAAAAAGATAGAATGTTCTGAGTGCAACTATATAATGATAGCACTGAAAATACCTCAGCACAGAGCAAGCCAAGAGTCTGGTTCTGACAGCTGCCCTCAAACCTGACTTAGCCAGAGGTAAACCACTGTAACCCAGCTCCACAGAATCAGATGCTGCTGGCTCACTCACCTCTGTCATCCAAGATACTCGGGGACTGAGACCTGACACTGGTAGGCTTAAAACCCAGCCCTGGCAGGAAGTCTGTGAAACTCTGAACTGTGGCTCAAAGTGGTAGAGCTCTAGCCTTGAGCAAAAGATCTTAGGACAGTACCCCCAAACTTTCAGTGTAATCCCCGTGGCTGACTCCACTTCCCAAAAAAACCCACCCCTCTTAATCATTAAATGTGAACTTTGTATTTGTTATGTGTTTCTGAAAGAATGGTGATGCTGATGAAAACACCCTAATACTAATGACAGCTTGTGGGATACAGCTATGTGATGAGTCCTTCATGAGGTGTTGCGTGCTGAGTCCTTCATGGGGTACATTCTTTGACCTGATCCTTGTAAGAGTTCCACAAGTCAGATGATTATGCAGATGAGGAAGTTGAGGCTCAGATATGTCCCCCTGTCAGTGCCAAAATTATGTATGTACCTAACTCCAGTGAGTTGTCTCCTGAAGACAATTGTTTTGGTTTATTTTTCTTGGTCGTGAACCTTGAACTCAGGGCCTAGTCACTGACCCTTCCCTGTTGGGCCCATGGACAGCACCCTACCATGTGGAGCCAAGAACCCTCTTGCAAAAGAGTGTTACAGTTTAGGCAACTGTAGGTGAGGTCTGTCATCCTTCCTATTTAGGAAGCTGAGATATGACGATCTCGGTTCCAAACTATCCCAGACACAAAAGGTCTCATGGGACTATTATCTCCTATTCACCACTTAGAAACTTGAAGTGGAAGCTGGGCACCAGCAACTCGCACCTGCCATTCTAGCTATTCAGGAGAATGAGAGCTGAGGATCACAGTCCAAAGCCAGGCTGGGCAGGAAATTCCTTGAGAGGTTTCTCTCCAATGAACTACCAAAAACTTGCAGGGTTGCTGTAGCTCAAGTGGTAGAGCACTTGAATTTAGCTGAAGAGCTCAAGGACAGCACCCAGGCCTAGACTTCAATTCCTCCATCTTATAAGAACAAAAAGAAAGAAACATGAAGTGGATTGCTGGGAAAGTGCCTTAGAGTAGAGTGCTTTACATGTATGAATCCCTGGGCTTGATTACTTAGTACCACATCACTAGAATAAAGCCTGAAGTGGCTGTGTGGCTCAAGTAGTAGAGTGTTATCCTTGTACAGGAGTTCAAGCTCCAGGACAAATGTATACACACACATTCATGCACACACACACACACACACACACTCACACATACACCACACACATATATACACACACACAGATACCGAAAGTGAAGCTGTGACACCAAATGGTAAAGTGTTGAGCTTCTGTTCTGAGCTCATGGTCAGCACCAAGGCCCTCTGTTCAACCCGCAAATCTAGCCACCAACTAGGAGAGACCAAAGGTTTCAAAACCTGATGGCTTCACCAACCCTAAATGACAGGAAGTATTGTGATATTACACATTTGTTTAGATTTAGCAAGCTTCCAGAACCTGGGAAGCCACCGTTGCCAATAATGAATTATTTTATTAGGTTCAGCTCCCCTGTTGTCTACCAGAAGGACCCTTGAATTTATTGTAGCAAGTTATTTCAACACTGGAACATAGTCTAACAAAGAAAGGATAAGTGCAGGGAATTTGGCCTGCCCACGGGACCTGGCACAAATGGAGGCTTCCTGTCAAAACAGCACTGAGGAAAGAGATAGCTTGAGGTACAAAGAGGCCTTTCTCTCCTGGCCTTCAGAGCCTGCCCACACTCCTGCTCACTAATTGGCCCGGATGGATTTGTTTGTTACACAGCTGTACAGGAGTGAGGTCTTTTGTCTGCCTGTTCCAACAATGAGGCAGACTTTCTCCAGCAGTCCCTGGTATGGAGAAAACCTCTAGCTACAATGGGAACAGTGAAGGGAGCCCCAGAATATGCACTGCCTTGAAGCACTGTCTGTGCTATGAAATCATTCTATTCAAAGCAAATTTCCTAGCTGGGTGCCTTTCATCTTAGGGACTCTGGACATTCACTGATAGAAATACATGGTATTTTGTAAACTGTGCCATGTGTTTACAGCTGTATTGAAGAACACACCCTTAATATATCATTAGAAAACATTGGTTATTGAATAGAATCTATATGAGAATGTAATTTGAACTAATTACACTAATTTGAAAACTACATATTAGTCAAATAAAATGTAGAAATAAATGGCTTTATTTATAAGAAAATAATACCACCAAGAAAAGTGAGTATACATTAGAGAGATTGCAGTAATAACATTACAGTTTTTACTGTCTCTACCTGTTTATGTGATTGTATTTCTTGATATTGAAAGTGACCTCTTTTTATTCTTATTGTATGTAATCCAACGCTGTTTATTACTATGTATTCAATGTGGGAAATCTAGCTTCAAAAATCTGTAAAGTTTTTTTTTTCCTTTTCAATCACAATATTGTCATTATCAGGGTACACTGTGGTCATCATAATCTACATCAAAATTATTATAAACATTATACATGCTATTTAAAGTCTGATATGTATCTATGATTTTGAGATTATTTCTTTTGATTAATAATTCTAATGTTACCACTGTGCATGCATCCATATTAAAATTTTGAACCCTAAACAGGTAGCTTTACTATATACTTATAGCAAATTATTGCATAGATTTTTGAAGCATTGCAAATTTCTAACCAGTATGAATTAACTTCCCCACCACTACGAACAAATATTTAAGAGTTTGAACATAATTATTTTAAGTAATATACTGTAAATATTACTACAATATCATGTGTATATCTAAAATTCCCCTGAAAGTATTAAACTCTACATTCTATTGAAATATTAGTTATTTTATTCTAGGAAACTTTTGGGAAAATAAACTGTATATCTTTGAAATGAACAAGGTCAAAAAATAGTAGCATAAAATTTTTAGAGGGAGTCTGTCTTCAGAAATATACATACATACATACATATATATATATATATATAATGTGTAGAAAGATACATTTTAGAGATTGTCATCAGAAATATCTACATATATCTATATTTATGTATAGAACAATGTACGTTATAGTGAAACAAAAATCTTAAAACATAATTAAAATTTAAAAAATACATCAAACCAAGTGTCAGTGACTCACGCCTATAATTTGAGCTATTCTGGGTAATAAGATCTTAGAATTATGTTCAAAACTAGCCCAGACAGAAAAGTACTTGTTAGAATCTTATCTCCAATTAACCACTTAAAACAGGAATTAGCTCTGTGCCTCAAGTTGTAGAGTGCTGGCTTTGAGCATAAAATGGTTTAGAGACAATGCCCAGCCCTTCAAACAACAAAAACAACCACAACCACAACCACCACCACAACAAAATATATCACATTAATTTCACAAAAGCATCTTTCAACTACTGTGAACATTTCTTAGAAACATGAATATATACCCCTGGAAAATGTTCAGCAAAAATATAGAATATTTCCGTCTATGTTAAAGACATGATTAGATTGTTTCAGATATTTAGGTAAGGATTAGGAATTAAGAACAATGATAATATATTGGAACTTGCCTTTTATTCTATTTTACTGTAGTAATAAAATGTTATTTTTAATGATTATATAAAATTACTCTTGTTTGGTATTTGAATTACAATAAGTGATAACCATTTTTAAATTATTTCCATAGGAAAGGATCATTTATTTAATGGTATCAATTGTATTGTAATTTCAAAATAATTACGATTATTATTCCAAGGCTGGTTCACTCTAAGACTGTATTTGTTTTCTTGTTCTAGTTTTCATATGTTGGAAGAAATTAAAATTCCAAAAATTCAATGGATGTTGGCATTCAGGAACATCTTCATAGATATTAATATTGGAGTCCCTTCAGTAGAATTGTTTCTGTTCATTTGTTATTTTCACAAATAAATCAAGATGATTATTATTTGTTTCTTTTCACTGCTATTGGCTCTTATTTTGAGAATACTTTTTTCCTAGCAAAGTAGAAAAAAGCAATTGGATTGAGCAAGTAACATATGGCTTTCATAAAATTCAGGTGCAGAGAATTGTGTCTTCTGGCATTTGCTGTTTCTTCCAGAAAAGGATATCAACCACTTATAAGTGATGCATAATTCCTAGGTATTCCAGTTATCACATAGACTTTTAGATTGAGTTATCTTTGTATAAACTCAAAAAAAAAAGACCAAAATACCTCAAAATCAACAGAAATCACATTTTGTTTTAAAATCTGTAGTTTAAAAAGAATTTTTAGCCAACATTGAAAACATCTTTTTAGGTGTTCTGCAATTTTTGTGAAGTATTTTTAACAGTAGTTAAATGCTTTCTATGTCAAATTTTTAGAAACCTTTATTGATCCAATGTCATGAATTTTTACATTTATGTTTTATAGGTTTTTACATCTCACATTTATTTTGATAATCATTTTTTATTTTAAATTTGTGAATAAGGTTTGAGGTAGTAGTCTAAGATCAGACTTTAAATCTAGAGAGGCAATAGTGCCAATACACCCATTTAAGATTCTATTTTTATTTCATAAAGTCATGGCATCCTTTTCAAAATCTATTGACCATAAGACTAAGAATTTATTTTTGATACATTCTTCTATGTGTTTGTTCTTATAGTAGGGCTATGTTGTTTTCACTACTAAACATGGTAACAAGATTCAAATCTGGTATGAAGGCTCAAGCTACACAATTTTACAAGATTGTTTTGACTGATCTGTATTCCTTGAACCATATGAGTTTATTGAGCAAGTGGACCAATATTCTACAGAGATATCTAGAAGTTTGAGAGTCATTAATATTTTGCACCTTGTGAAAACATAAGACCCCAGATATTATATAGAGAAAAATGTCTTTAGGGAATGCTTGAAGCAACTAAAATTAATTTAGGAATGAGTTAAGATATAACAATATAGCCTAATAAAACTGAATGATAACAACTTGAGCTGTACTAGAGAGGAGAGTGAGAGCGGATAGAATGATGGACCAAATAGGAGCAGTATATCATTGGTATTGTGTTTCAAAAAACAGAAAGACTTCAGAGAAGAGAAGGAAGAACATAATCAATGTGTCCTGAATCAACTTTCTTTTTAATCCACCTAATAGTGTGGACTGAGAGTCAGAGAAGATGGGAAAAAAATAAAATAGAAAATAAAGCATTGTATAGAACTCTTACAATGTAAATCAATTCTAATAGAAATATGATCATTAATTTCCAAAGAAATAAGATTAAGAATAGGTAAACTCTAAAGGCAAAAAAATGAAGAGAAAAAAGAAGCAAAGTAAAACTTTTATCCATAACAAATACAAGAGTTTCGAAGTGGAAAGGCAGTGAAAATATTCTAATTAACAAAATAACAAAGTTGCTAACATTGATAGAATATGGATCACATTGTATCATATATAATTTTAAAACAACATATTAGTAATGAAAATTTAAGTCATAATTTAAAACACTATTTGTATTATAACTAAACAGTATAGTTCAGTGGTTAAATTTGGCCTAGCATATGTGAAACAATGGTGTGATTTCCCAAGCATTACAAAGTACACACAAAGCACACACACACGCAAAAACCACATAAACACACACACACACATACACATCACATACACACTTTTGGAATATTGATATTATCATATTAAACACAGGAAATTATCACAAATAGTAAAACTAGGTTAATATATAAAATCATAATATTGCTCTTACTATTTAAAAGTTTAGTAGAAATAAAATAATCACAATATGGGGCTGGGAAGTTGGTTTAGTCGTAGAGCGCTTGCCTTGCATGTCTGAGGCCCTGGGTTCGATTCCTCAGCACCACATAAGCAAAAAGAAAAAAGCCAGAAGTGGTGCGTGCTGTGGCTCAAGTGGTAGAGCACTAGCCTTGAGCTGAAGAGCTGTGGGACAGCACCCAGGTCCAGAGTTCAGGCCCATGACAGGACCCCCCAAAAATATTACAATATACTTGGATTTTTGTAGATTAATTTAATTGAAAATTAAGACATAGAAAACATGAGAACCTTTGCAAACAAGTTTTAACTAATAAACATTTTAAAACATGTATCCTTTTATTTTGACAAAAGATTGGTGTTACTGGTGTTTTAACTCAAGATTTAGAATATGATAGCCAGTATTCTATATGGATATATCTCTAATGATTTCACTCTGGATATTTTTATAATAAGGTATCATAGTTTCTCAGGCTTTCCCGAATTACAAAACCTATTTGCAATTCCGGCCATAGCTAGAAAATTGAAGCCACAAATTACCATGCCCAGCTCAAACGTTTTTTAATTCAAGTACAAATATTTACAAAAACGTGATCAAGTAATGAAGCCTTTCTTAATAAAGTATGTGCTTCTAGAAAATACAGTATTTGTTACCTGGAAAAATGTTTATAATTATAAGAAATTAAATTTATTTAAATTCACCAACCATATAAAATTATTTACAATAATTTTAAATATTCACATGTTAAATATTTTAAAAGCAAAATATATGTGTATGAATAATTTACATGTGTAAAAAATATGCAAAATTAAATTAACTAATTCTACAATTCTGAAAAAAGAATTACCCTAAAGAAACAAAAGAATAGTAATTAAGTTCAAAATTTGAAATTTAGAAAATAAGATGGAGTACAATTTAGTTGACAATAACTGTAAACCCTCTGTATATCAATTTTATAATAAAAAATGCATGAACAAAGAAAGCAAAAGTACCCATTGATCAATAGCAAAAGCAAAAGTATCAGTAGTTTTTTGAGTGTAGAAAAAAAATCGATGGCGGGGATAACAAGAAATATACTCATTACCTTACTTATGTAATTGAAACCCCTCTGCAAATTAACTTTACAATAAAATTAAATTAAAATTAAAAATGAACCAAATAATATACCAATTAAAAATTCTTAGAAGCCATTGGTTAAAAACTTTGTAAACAACTGCCCCAAGTACCCAAGGAATATACTTTGATGAGACTGTTTAAATACTTGAACTTCAGCAGAGAAGCAAAATGTTAAAAAAAATTGATACAAAGTAAAGTAATAAATCAGAATATATTACTATAATAATCATTAGGAGAATTTTCAGTGATAGTCAAATATGTAAGCTATGAGACAATATGCCATTCGTTTGCACTTAGTAAGTGAGAAAGAATTTTCTAGGTCTTTTTAAATATATCATAAGTTTAATGAAGAAACTATTATGTCACATCATATGATAATCAGATAAAGATTATATTAGAGCAAAGAACAGATTATACTATGTTTTTGGATGTTAATGTATATACTTATTTTGGTTGGGGGAAATTGTGGGGATTTCAACTTGGAGTATTGTTCTTGCTGGCTGGCATCATATCAGTGGTTAATTTTAGGATAGTGGTTCCCTTTCCACAAGAACATGCACCGGATCTGTCCTTTTAGCCTTCCCATCATCAATGGCATCAGAGTTAAACACCAAATTGTCTAGCTTCAAAACTTTGCTGGCTTGGATACTGCAGTCCTTCCAATCTTAGTCTCTAGATAGTGCAGGATGGTGTAAATGATCCAATGTATCCAGCTATAGATTGAGAAGTAAGTCCACTAAAATTTGGCCTGGATTCTGTTCTCAAACCTCCTAAGTAGTTAAGAGTACAGATGGGAGCCACTGGTGCCAAGCAACTACAGTATTTTAAAGCAATTAGACAAATATATTTATGACTTAGGCTTGTGATTACCTCAGGAAAAGAATAAAAGTTTAGTGAAGAATAGAGAACAGGCAGAATTGTAACTAGCTAATTAGAGGCTGAATAAGTTAGCTAGCTACTCAGGAGACTGAGATCTGAAGAACACTGTTCAAAGCCAGTCCAATCATGAAAATACATATGATTATCTCCAAAAAGCCAGAAGTGGAGCAGTGGCTCAAGTGGTAGAACACTATCCTTGGGCACAGAAACCTAGGGGATAGTGCCCAGGCTTTATTCCGCCTCACGAATGATGAATGCATGCATGAATATATGCACATGTGCATGTGTGTAGACACACGTGTGTGCACACACAAACAAATGAGTAGTTAAATGCAGAGTTCTTTTTTTTTACCTTTCTGTACTTTAATTCCCTGTATTAGTTTACCAATTAACAAAATCAGCTAAGCACCTTTTTACATACAACTCATCATGTTTCTCTAAAGTCTACTCTCTTTTTAGAAGCCTGCGTTTATTTGACCCAAAAGTAAATTATTCAGGAAGTCAATTCATCTCCCTCAACTCTGTAGTGTTAGATTGTTTAGGTTCTTCCTAGCAACATGATTTTGTGAAATCCTGCATCAACTAGCATATTTCTTTCATGAGACAGGAAGCCTCTGTCAAACAACTAATAACAGATTTTTCTCCTCCTGGCAAGCATCTGTAGTTTTATTGTCTTCATATAATGCATGATCTGTGTATGCTGTGAAAATAAAAAGACCCTTCTCAGCGCTTAGCATTAGTATGCCATTCATACATATGAAGGTGTTTAAATATTACTGAAATTGTTTTGGAATAAATAATGTTCACCTTGACTATCTTGAGAAGGAAGAATTGGGTTCTCAGCACTTTAGGTAAAAACTTGAGTGAAAGAAAAAAAAAGAAAAGTGATGAACAACTCAACTCATACATTCAAAGGAAACAAAACAACTTAATAAAACAGAAATTAATTCAGTACTCAAGAACCTGCAGGAAATTCAAAGATTTTTTAAAAATAATCTATGATATGCTTATGAAAATCCTAACTATATGGGAGTCTACTGTTATGAGAATAGTGTTAAAGCCCAGAATTGACAGACAGGTCTCTACACAGTGCCAGGCACCTGTTATTCTAAATTCCAGGAACAATAACATCAAGTGGACTGAGCCCATGTTCATACACAAGTAGGAAGCCAGATTCTATCTGAAAATTAATCAGTATAATTTGTGCTGGGAGCATGACAAAGTGGAAGGAACACCTATTTAGGAGACACAAGACACTCAATTGAAACTCTAATATTATGAGTATTAAAGAAAAAAGCTATGACTTTAAATATTTGGAATAATTGTAAGATTTGAGTATCTGTTTGGAGAAAAATCCATGGCAGAGATAGAGTGAATCCATGATGCAATGCTTTCTACTTAATTGATAATGGTATGTGGTACTCCAGACATAACAGAGTTATCTTGAAAATCAGCATGGATATGCATTTGGGTGATGGAAATACTCTACTTACACAGGTGTAAATTAAACAGATTTTTTGGGGGGAGAGGTAAATTGAAGTTCTTGAACTAAGAGCCTGGGTGATATCCCTGAGCTTTTTCTCTCAAGGCTACCACTCTATTTCTATGAGCCACAGTTGCAATTTTGATTTTCTGTCAGTTGTTTGGAGATAAGAGGCAGGCTCATGGAATTTTCTGCCCAGGATGGCTTCAAACCATGATCGTCAGATTTCATCCTCCCGAATAACCAGGATTCCCAGCATAAGCCATTGATGTTTTTAATAATTTAGTAAATTGTAGAGTTACAGAAGTTATAAATTATCACCTGTGTAATAATTATACATTATAACCTGTGTAATATATGTGTATGTATGTATCAATGCATATGGAAAGAAATATTTTAACATATTTTTGTATCTATAGTAGATTTATGAAATCATCCTTCATTATAAAATAAATTGGAAATAAAAGTTAATAAGGAGCAAAACAAATGGAATTGTCATGTGTCTTGTTGAATGGAATAGGAATTGCGAGAATCAGTTTGGGAAAACCATTTTTACTTTAACAAAGTGGATAATGCCTATTAATTCCAATCCATTTATTTGCCTATGTTGTGCATCCTCACACATGAGTGTCAAAATCAAACCACACTTCTTTGCCTTTGTATTTAGATCACCAGTTATAATTTAGGAGATAGATGAAGTAATCAAATAAAGATTAAAATAATAGTAATGAGGCTATGAGTTAGAGCTGAAAATGATTTTAAATATGATAATAGCTAATTAAATTGCATATTTCTTACTTTTACTCTATTGTCATGTCCCTCATTGCCACATTAGGAAAGTACATAGAAGGTTCTCACTAAATTGTGTGTACAATTATGAAAAAAAATGTATTGAAAAAATATGGGCAGAGTGTGGTTTTAGCTTATTGAGACCTGTAGGGGGTAGTGTGTTTTTGAGGACTTGCAATACGTTGTGATGGAGATGAAGGGAGGGATGTGCTTATCCTGGAAAACTGGCAAGAGGATTGTTCCCAGAAAGATAGCGATGAATTCTTCCAAAAGTTTACAGTAAAATCACTTTCACAACCATGGTGTCTGCTGCACTATTCACTATAGTCAAGTTATGGAAACAGCCAAGAAGCCCTTTGGCGGAGGGATGGTTGGAGAAAAGTGTGGGACATATACACAATTGAATTGCACCCATCCATTATGAAGACTGTTACATTATTTGCAAAGAAGATCTAAAAATATATTAATTAAACTAAGTCAGAGCCAGACACACAAAGGACCCATGTTCTGTCATGTATTTGGAAACTAGAACTTTATGCAAATTTACACAACAGCATTAACCAAAGCATGCTGTTTGCAAAGGAGTATTTAACAGGTGTAATTTCTTATAAAATTGAACTTTTAATCCAACAAAATGAATACCAGGCAACTATCACTTGGAAGATGTGAGTAGAAGTCAAAGGGAAGGAAATTAAGAGAGTTATGGGGGAAGAGAGTGAAGGCATAATATTCAATGCAGATAGTATGAAATTAGAAGAAATGAAATTAAGTGAAGTTTGGAAGGGGGTGGAAAAGTTACGTAAACATCCATTGTACTTACAATCTTGGGCTTAAACTCAAGTCCAAGGAATTATTCCTCACCTTTTTTTTCCCTCAAGTTTAACACTCTACAACTTGAGGCACAGCACTACATCCAGTGTGTCTTTTTCTGTTTATGTGGTACTGGGGAATTGAACCCAGGATTTCATGCATGCTAGGCAATAACCGTACCATGAAGCCACCTTGCCAGAGCCCTAAATGACTTTTTTAAGATGGCATTACATTTTCATTCCATAAGTATTTATCATAATTTTAGCCAGAAATTTTAGCTAGAAAAGGACGTAGAACACAATACTAAATCCAGTAAGGGTAGATGGACAATGATTAACCATCACGGTCTAGCCAGCCTCAGAGGGGCTTACCTCATGGAGCTGATACAACAGACTGAACGAGACAGATCCTGACCCACAGCCCACCTCCAGAATGAGAGAACTACCTTGGTTCCAGACTCATGTTGATGCTGGGCCACCTCCTCTAGCACCCATTCAATCAGTTCCTGTGTGTGAGAGAGAACAAAAAAGAAGGTCAGGATTACAATTAAGCCAGGTGCTGGTGGCTCAGCCTATAATCTTAACTGTACAGGAGGCTGAGATATTCAACCCAGGCAGGAATATCTGTGAGACTCTTATCTCCAAAGAACCACCAGAAAACCAGAAGTGATGCTGTGACTCAAGTGGTATAGTGCTAGCCTTGAACTGAGGAGCTTGGGTACAAAGCCCAGGCCCAGAGTTCAAGCCCCACGAATGACAAGCAATTGACTTCCCACCACAAGAAGTGGACTGAATAGCACCCAATATCCTAGGGATCATGGCAGAAAAGTCAGGCTGAGCTTCCTCTCAGCTGGGAGTCATGTGTAGGTCACCCGGCTTCTCCATGCCTTAGTTTCCCCAGCTACAAAACTGAACAAAGTGAAGGTTCCCTTCCTCATGGGGATAGGGTTATAATGAATGAGAGCCAAGCTTTGTTTTATAATACCATACCTGTCACACCATTAATAACACACACCATTTGAGCCCTTTCCGGTATCTTCCTGCTATATGCTCATAGAATTACTGAGAACTGTACCCAACTGCCACTCCCCCTGTGCCTGGCCCTGCTCCAGAGATCCCTCTGTATTAATCCCTTGTTTCCTCACAACTTTCCCATGAGGAGATTGAGGACCAAGGGTCGAGGCCCAACCCAGAGCTTGACCCGTGGTCAATAATCAGCTGCCATGGACTGAGTTTGGTACAATCCGTCTAAACCAATGACTGAGCATGGTGCTGCATGTCTACCATCCCAACTACAGAGGATTGGCCCTGGTGGTGCATGCTTGAAAGAGTTAGGAGGACCACGATCCAGCCCAGCCTGAGCATATATTAAGTGTCCAACTCAGAAATGCCAAGACAGAAAAGCTTGGCTCGCATGGTAGAAGATCTTACTGGCAAGTCAAAGGCCTGAGGTCAAACCCTAATATACCAAAAAGAACCAGAGGCCAAGTGCCAGAGTCTCATGCCTATAATCATATTACTCAGGAGGCTGAGATCTGAAGATCAAAGTTCAACATTTAAAATAGGGTTGGCCTTGCTCATCATGATGAGAAGACCCGGAGTCTGACCTTTTCTTTTGCACTCCATACTAGCAGGGATCACATCCTTACTATGTGCTAGCCATGCTCTCTGTCCCCCAGGAAAGCCATCCCCTGCAGGCCACATTCCCAGTCCTCCCAAGCTCTCACTGCCACCAACTAGGCCCAAGGGAGTACACAGCTCCAGGGCACACAGATCCCTTGTTCTTGTAATTTAAGTGTTGAGTCCCCTTCAAGCATCTCACCCTGGAAGTGGCGCTGTAGCTCAAGTGGTAGTGCGCTCGCCTTCAGTTGAAGAGCTGAGGGACAACACCCGCACCCAGAGTTCAAGCCCCACGACCGACAAAAAAAAAAAAAAAGCATCTCACCCTTCCAGGTCCCCAGTCCTCAGCTGCTAAGCCCATGCACCCCCAATGATAGCAGGTAGAAGTTACCAAAGCATCCAGCCTCCTTGTTACAGCCCATTTCTACACACACACACACACACACACACACACACACACACACACACACACAGACACACACACACACACACACACACACACATCCAGAGTGGTGACAGAAGATTCGTCTATGCAGGAACTTCAATTTGCCAAGGGATCATTCACCTGAGCACAGTCAGGCTGTACAAGGAGAAGATGATCTCTCTCTCTCTCTCTCTCTCTCTCTCTCTCTCTCTCTCTCTCTCTCTCTCTCTCTCTCTCTCTCTCTCTCTCTCTCTCTCTCTCTTCTCTCTCTGTGCCTCTCTCTCTCTGTCTCTCTCTGTCTGTCTCTCTCTCTGTCTCTGTCTCTCTCTAAGGATCTCTCTCTCTCTCTCTCTCTCTCTCTCTCTCTCTCTCTCTCTCTCTCTCTCTCTCTCTCTCTCTCTCACACACACACACACACACACACTCAGAATAGTGCCTCTCCTGAGTTTGTTGGAGATCAGATGGACCAAGAGCACCAGCAGAACCTGGCACAGCTGGGAAATGTGATCACCCTGTGAGAAATGTTTACAGCTGGTGTGTGTGTGTGGGAGCAGACCATGTGTATGTGTGTGGGGGAGGATGTTTTCCCATATATTCACTTATGCTCTGACCTCCAGCACCCTCACCACCCTACTGGGCTTTTCTTGGACCCTCTTCAGGTGAAAGTGTGACTGAGCGCAGAAGACAAGGGCTCACACAGCAAAGGGGTCTATCTTCTACATGCAACACACCCTACCTCCAGAAAAAAGGAAAAGACCCCAGAAGACAGGTGTGGACATGCTGTTTCCCATCTCTAACTAAGGCCACCAGGTTCCAACCAGGGATAAGAAGGGTGCAAATGTGCTGCTGTGTGGCTCCCACTGCTTCAGGCTAGGGGCTCTGTGGCACCCACTCCTCACCCAACCCTCTATCTCCCCGTTTTCTGGGACACTGGCTGCTAGGGATGGGGGTGGGATCCTCAGGTCAACATCCACCATCACCCCTGGGATGCATTTGTGGCAGAGCCCTGGCCAGAATGTGGGGCACGGGGGAGGCATGGGTCCAGGTGAGGGGGGAGAAATCGGGTTGGGGGTGCGGTCCTGCGTGGTGACCACTCACATGTAATGCTGGGAGAAGCTGTTGGCACTGCTCCAGGTGGGACGAGCAGCAATGGTGGAGGCATGGCAGACACTCAGGCCTGGAGCAGAGGACGGAAGGGCCAGGACCAGATTAAGGCTGCAAGCTGGCCAGCGGTGCACCATTGCACCATTGCCTGAGGACTCCAAGAGGCACTGTGGGTCTGAGTCAGCTGCACCAGGTTTGAAACTGCTCTGTGGGGAAGAGGGGGTGGGGCCAGGGCACAGGCAGGCACTTGTTGGGGCTAAGCAAGGCCTCTCCTCCTAGGCCTCAAGTTTCTTGCTCACCACTCAGCCACCTCTAACTTCCTCAACTGCTGGTAGTGGTGTCAACAAAGAGGGAATCCTGGTGCTTCTAGGCAACATGGAATGTGGGTGTGGCCGCCATTCTTGTATCTCATTAGTCAGAAAGAACCATGAAAGAATGGGGATGTGGCTGGAATCCTGTGATGCAGGCAGAATGGGCAGAGTCAAGATGAGAGCAGCCGTTTTCCACAGGAAACTTTGTCCAATCCAGTTGGGGACAAGAGTGTGACCTGCTTTAGCTGGATGGCTGCACAGATTGTTGTGTATGTCGGTTGTGAGTCCCAGACCTTGAACTCAGGATCTGGGCACAGTCCTTGAGCTGCTTTTGCTCAAGGGTAGCCCTCTACAACTGGAGCTACACGGCTCTATTTCTTGCTTTGTTAGCACAAGTTGGACAGGGTTCTCAAGGACTTTCCTGCCTAGGGTGACTTTGACCATGATACTCCTATCACAGCCTTGTAAGTATCAAGGAAGACTGCTGAGAGCCACTGATGCCTGCCTAATCATTGGTCTTGCTGATGTTCTAGGACAGAGCGGTGAGTTCCCTATCCTCAGGATTAAGTGGTGGGAGCTGGAGCCCACAGTTTAAATCCTGATCCTGCCACCTCCAAATGGTAGGACATCCTAAGAAACTCATTCCTATCCTTATCAATACCAATGGAATGTGATGTATGTCATGATTGAATGGACAGTTCATGAGTGATTCTAGGATAAAATTATACAATTATACCCTAGGACACTAATCGATTTTAACTAACAGTTTATGAAGCATTTAAAAAAATCACATTCATTAAATAGAGACATAATGTAATACCTAAGAATTGGGTGTCACATAGTATAAAGGTGCCGTATTTTCTGCCAGACTGGATATGAACTCATGGTCTGGGTAACACTGTTGCACTGTGTGGGAAGGGGAAGCTTGCCTCCTTGAAGTCAAGAAATTCAAGTCTGTTCCTTAGGCCCGAAATCTATCCCCACCACTAGAAAACATCCTATTCGTGTACATTTTAAATATATTATTTATATTTACATACATATGCTGACTCCATATTGTATTCAGTGTAGTTATTCATTTTATTTTTAGTTTTATTCATGTATTGACCTTATTTTATTGACTATTATGACATATAGAACAGTGATTACATTGATTACATAGGATCTAGGTCTGCATATGTATTCCACTTCATACCTGACACCCAAGACATACACAAAAAAGGAAAACATGTGTCATTATCAGCTTCTTACTTCATGATTCATTTTTTGGGAATGCTGGCATCTGAACTCACAGCATACAAGGCCCAATTCATGAATGAGTGAGTGTCAGTACGCCACCTTGTGGCAAATTGAGGTTACAGGCAGTTCCCAGGACCTGAGATTGAGCCCCAGGGTTTAACAAAATAAGATTGACACGCAGATGGTAGTATGCTAATAAATAAATATATATATATATATATATATATATATATATATATATATATATCTTTATGGAGTGCCAGAGATGTCTATCCATTATTTCAGTTATATAGACTCCATTCCTACCAATTCTTGGATATTTATTATGCCTTCATGTAATTAATGTTATTGTTTTCATCCTTAAAAAACTATTAAGTAAATCAATCAGTGTCCTGAAATTATTGCATTCCTGTAAGTAATAGTATTCTTTTAATGCTTCATAAATATTAAATAAAATCAGACTCCTAAAATCATGCTGTCTAATTTTATAGGAGCATCATTCATAATCAACTCATTCAACCATGACATTGAAATCATTCCATTATTATTCCTATGGATGGGAATGAGTCTTTTAGAATCTCCTGCCATTGGTTGGTGTCGGGAGGGGGATTCAAAATCAGGGCCTACATTGCCACGTGGGTCTATGGCTTTTCCAATAGTCCCCCAACATTCAGCAATACAAGGTGAAGTACCTTCAGTGTCATTGAGACCCAAGGGGTTCACCGTGCAAAGGAAGAAAACATAAATAGGCCGCATTTTTTTCTGTGGATTTTTTTCCACACAAGGCCTGGGCATCTAGGATACCAGAATCAGCTGTGGGTCCAGTGGCTGAACCCCAGCATAGTATGATCAAAGCTGAGGCAGAGTTGCCCTGACATGAGTTCAAGTGCCCTGCTGAGCAAAATTAAAAAAAAAAAAAGAAACTAGCTCTCTGGCTTGCAATTCACACCGTTTATTCTGCCAGGCTTTGGATTTGAACTCAGGATCTGGGTAAATCTGCAGCACCTTGGAAGAAGGGGAAGCTCACTGTACTTGAAGATAAGAAAGTCAGGCCTGTACTCTAGGCTTGATTTCAAACCCTAACCCTGGAAAAAGTACTATTTATGTACATTGTAAACACAGTATTTATCCCTACCTATGGATGTTCAGTCCATACACATTTGGTATGGTTGTTGCTTGTAATTTTTTCTTATTCATTAATTTACCATTGATTTTACTATGATGATACCTATTCTGTTTATTATATTGACGACATCTTATCACATGGCATCTAGATTTGCAGATGGGTTTTCCATCAAGCCTGACAACTAGGAGTCTCAGAGAAAAGGAAAAAAGTTTCACATTCTACTTCTTACTCCATGATCCAATTGTTGGTAGTGCTGGGAACTGAACTCAGTGCTTAGCAGGACCAATTGGAGAATATTTCAAGGTGAACACACCAGCCTGTGAGCAACTAAGGAGTTAGACCATTCCCAGGATCTGACATCCCCATGCTGAGCCATGATAGTCATAAATTCATTATTTAAACATAGGATCTATATTTACATAGATGTGTGGACAGAGTCTTGCATTTGGTGTACTTCTTATTTTCTATCTTCTCCATGGACATATTGTGAAATTTACTGAGTATGGTGACAGATATAACAGTGCTTACATGGATGACAACCTATTGCATAGCTGTAGGGTTTCCTATGCATTCCCAAGCTGAGACCCACAACTTTCACAGGACAGAAAACCAGGTGAATAGATGGGGTTCTCACATAAAGATTCATCTTTTGGCAGTGTTGGGATTTGAACTTAGAGCCTAAGAGGCCCAATTGGGGAAAGGGTCAAGGTGAGGACACCAGCCTGTGAGCAACGAAGGAGATAGCCTGTTCCCAGGACCTGACATCGAGTCCCAGGGAGGGCCAGATTGCCATAAATTCATAATTTAAACAGTATCTATATTTACATACATATGTGGACAGCTTCTTGCCTTCAGTGCACTTCTTCTCCTTATTTTGTGCCTAATTCATTGAGGTATTGTGTATTTTACTGAGTATGGTTACAGGTATAACTGTGCTGACATGGATGACAGTCGGTTTCCATGGTTATAGGGTTGCCTATGCATTCTCGATCCTAGTTGAGACCCAGGACTTTCACAGGAGAGGAAAACATGTGCAATGAAAGGCTTTTGGCAACAGAATGAAAGTTTTTTCAGTCCTGGGATTTGAACTGAGGTAGCTCTGTTGCAGTGTGGGGGAAGGGGAAGCTCACCATCCTTGAAGACTACAATGCCATGCCTGGTCCAGGGCCTGATTTGAAGCTCTAGCAGTGGATGAAATAACAAGCTCACCTTTTTTTAAACTTGGGATCTCTATTTACCTGCAGGTGTGGTATGCATCTTGCATTCGGTATAGTAATTCTTGTTATTTTGTTTCATAATCATGGATGTATTGTGTATTTTATTGAGTTTGGTGACAGATATAACTGTGCTGACATGGATGACAACCTATTTCCATGGCTATAGATTTGCCTATATAGCATTCTCTGATCTCGCTGAGACCCAGGAATTTCACATCACAGGAAAACAGGTGGATCGATGGGCTTCTCACATCAAGGTGAATCTTTTGGCAGTGCAGGGATTTGAACTCAAGGCCTAGCAGGACCAATTGTTGAATGGGTCATGGTGAACACAACAGCCTGTGAGACACTAAGGATCTAGTCCATTCTCAAGACCTGAGATCCAGCCCTGTTGGGGGCCAATATAGTCATAAATTCATAATGTAAACAGAGTATCTATATTTCCATACATGGGTGAGCAGCATCTTGAGTTTGGTGTAGTCATTCTCTTTATTTTGTGTCTTATTCATTGATGTATTGTGCATTTCTTGAGTATAGGATGACAGATATAACTGTGGTCACCTTGATGACAACCTATTCCTTTCAGTATAGAGTTGCTTATGCATTCTCCATCGTAGCTGAGACCAGGACTTGCACATCACAGGAAAACAGGTGCAACGAAGAGCTTCTCATATCAGGGTGAATATTTGGCAGTGTTTGGATTGTAACTTGGGGCCTAGGAGGCCCAACTGCCCAATGGGTCCACATGAGCACACGAGCCTGTGAGACACTAAGGGGCTGGGCCATTCCCCGGAACTGAGATTGAGCCCCAGGGAGGCCACAATAGTCCTGAAAGCATCATTTCAACATGGAATATATATTCACATCTGTGTGTGGACTGCATTGTGCATTTAGTGTAATTATTCTCTTTTGTATGCTATTCATGGATGTATTATGTAATTTCTTGAGTATATGATGACAGGTATAACTGGGATGACATGGATGACAACCTATTCCCATGACCACAGCTTTGCCAATGCATTCTCCATCCTAGCAGAGACCCAGGACTTGCACAGGAAAGGAAAACACGTGCAACATCTGACATCAAGATGAATCTTTTGGCACTGTTGGGAACTGAACACGGGGCCTAGCTGGCCCAATTGACGAATGGGTCCATGTGATCATACCAGCCTGTGAGCCACTAAGGAACAAGGCCATTCCCAGGACCTGAGATGGAGCCCCTAGATGTGGAGACAGGGGGAGGGCACACAGCAGTCATCCAATCATAAGTACATATTTGTATATGGTAGGAGTGACGGTGACCAGTGATGGAATCCAATCTAAGATGTGTCTACTGATTCTTGGATCTTTCCTGAAGCCTCCATTTCATGAATATGATGATTATTGTCATGCTTAAACAACGCTTTTTTACAAATAAGAGATACCCCATGTGTCTTGCCTATCATTTCCTACTCACATGATGCAAGAACTACTCGTTCAAGGATGAGATCGATATCATTCCATGACTCTTTGTGGTACAGAAACCAGTATCTCAGGATTTCCTGCCATTGCCTTCTCATAAGGGGGGCTGAATTCAAGCCTCAGGCGTGCACAACATACTCCTTATATTTTATTTATATATTAAGTATAGGATTTATACGTCCATACAGATGTTCAGTACATATCGTGTTTGGTGTGGTTATTCATTTTACTTCTTGTTTTATTGATTTACCATTTTTTTTGACTCTGATGACACCTGTACCATTAATTACATTGTTTACATCCTATCACATAGCATCTAGATTTGTAGATGTATTCTCCATCATGCCTGACACTTAGGACTCTCCCAGAAAAGAAAAGATGTGTCACACTTGGCTTCTTAATCCAAGATTAAATTTTTGGCAGTGCTTGGATCTGAACTCAGGGACTAGCAAGCCCAATTCATGAATGGGTGATTGTGAGCACAGCAGCCTCTAGCCAATGAAGCTGTCTGGGTGTTCCCAGGAACTGAGATGGAGCCCCAAGTTTAGCCAAAACAGCAGTACATGGATAGGCAGATGGTGGTATACAAATAAATATGTATTGGTGAACAGTGCCAGAGCAGTCTGTCTATGATTGAATGGTATCTACTACGTTCCTACAAACTCTTTGGTATTTATTATATTGACATTGAAATAATATTTTTTCATGCTTAATAAACTATCAATTAAGATCAATCAGCATCCCAGGATTATTGCATCCAATTTTAGACTAGACAAATACATGAACTTCTTTTTCAATCGGTATTCTTATGCATAGGAAGGAGTCTCTTGTGATCTCCTGCCATTGGTAGGTATCAGGACCAGAATTTGAACCCAAGGCCTATGTTGATATTGTTGGCTTATGGCTTCCCTGATAGGCTGCCAGCCATCAGCAATGGCAGGTCAGATCCACTTTGCTACCATGTCATTCAAATCCAGGATTGTCACCGTGCAAACAAAAAATCATAAAACTCCCTAGCCCTCTACAGCTCGCCACTTTTTGTGCTGTCTCGCTTTACTTTGTTCTTCCTGCAAGCCCTCTGTGTCTAGTGTCCCAGGATCGACTATGGGTCTGGAGGCTGCACCTGAGCCTAGGGCAATCGAAGCTGAGGCAGAGTTGCCAAGACCTGAGTTCAGGCCCTGTGCTTGGAAAAATTAAAGAATTAGTTAATTATAAAGAATTAGTTAATTAATTAGCTAAATTAAAAAAAATAAAGCACCCTGGTTTGGAATTTCTGCCAGCTTTTTTTTCGTAGCCTGGGATTTGAACTCAGGGTCTTGGTAAATCCATAGCAATGTGAGGGAAGGTGCAGAGTTGCTACCACTTGAGTTCAAACCCTATGCCAAGCCAAAAATAAATAATTAAGTCACTGACCTTGGCAGGGAGAGGTAGTTGTGGAGATGGGAGGGAAGGGATGGTAGGTGTAGGGCACATGGGCATCAAAGATGGCGCTGAGAGGGAGTTGAGTGGGCAGAGCCCAAGTTGTTTATGTTAAAATCTGACTGGCTGCCACAACCAGGCAAAGTGACGTTAGTGCTTGAACAGTTTGCAGATAGCAGGGAAAGTATAGAAAGCTTAAGTGCATGATACGGTGACCTCTACAGTGATTGGTTGGTTCCTTTTCCTTCCCTTCCATGCCATGTAGTTTTTTGCTTTAAAAAGTGCTTGCTGCATGGCAACAAATGAGTTCCTGCTTGACTTGACTCAGTGCTGTGTCTGACTGTCTCCAGGGCTAGTGGAGGCTGGGGAATGGGGGAGCGGCACACTTACCTTTCCTCCAACCTAGTCGGTTTTCCACAGGACAGATAAAGACCCAACATCTGGCATCCAATGTGGGGCACGAAAGGAAAATATTCTGGCTGAGGCTAAGGGGTCTCTAAGGGTAAATGAAACCCTTAGTATGGGTAATGCTATCTCACAGGAGGAGGAGGGGGCAACATTAGGCCTAGAGGGAGTACAAGAGGACTGGGGAAGTGGTAAGGAAAAGGAATTGGTCAAATTCAACTGAGAATGCAGTGATCAGACAAAAGCATGCACAGGGGAAGTCAAAACGAGGGTAAAGGTTCCCCCCTCTGACTCAGGTGCCTCTAATGGTCCTTAGGCCCTCACTCTATTCCCACAATTTGGGGGGAGATATGGCACCCTATGCAGCCCTACAGAGTGACCTGGAAGATGTGGACCCCTACAGATCTTCCACAGAGGGGCCAAGAGCCGGGGAAGTAACCGATACAGAGTCCTGCCCTGTAAAGGAAGGGCCACCCAGGAGCCGGGACCCTGGGCGAAAGGATTCACTTCCCTAAGCGTATTTGGTCAATCTGGCACCAGGAGCTAACAGACCCTTAGAATGGTCTCCATGGGAAGCCAAGGATCTTAAAGAGCTCCGCAAGGCAGTGGTGGAGGATGGCCCAAAATCTCCTTGAGCCCAAAACCTATCACAGGACATTGCTTATCAACCGTGTGTCCCTAAGGACTGGCTGGATGTGGCCAAAGTTGTCCTCACCAGTCCTCAGTTTATTAAATGGTGTGCCTTCTTTAAGGAGGAATGCAGAGTGTGGGTGGAGAATAACTGGCAGGCTCAACCTGAGATACCAATTACATATGCCATGTTAACAGGGGCAGGGGAAGGGTACTTAACTGGTGTCCAACAGGCCGCAATACCTGGCCCATACCGTGACAAGGTGAGGCAGGCAGGACTTGCCATGTGGTACAAATTGTATGAAGGGCCCACTGAGTCCCCCATAGCAGGAGTGAGACAAAAACTGCGTGAGCTTCTAGTGTTCACATCAAATTGCCAACGGGGGACCTCCAAGATCAGTTTTTAAAGCTACTGGTTTGGGAAGGGATGAATGTAGACCACTAAACAGCCTGCGCAGGATTGAGAGAGAATTTCCTGAGCAGATGGGTGGTGGCCTCACTAAATGTGAACACAACAGCCCCAGTCCCAATCATTATCTTTAGCTTCACAGGCTCAGACATCTGCAATGACTGAGGCTATTACCCAGGGTCTGGCAGGCCAGGTCCAAGGAATCCCAAGGCCATCAGGGAGAGAGACTTGTTTTAAATACAGAGGAGGGCCACTATAAGGACTGTTGAAAACAATCACTCCACCAACCAGCCCAGAGGGTCCAAAGCAACCCCTACACCCTGCCCCAGGTGCAGGAAGGGGTACCATTGGACAAAGGATTGTCGATCCAAATTTTATTTAGATGGGAAGCCTTTAAACTAGGGGAGAGGCATCCTCCAGCCCCATTAACTCAAGGAGGAACCCCCTCTGTTTTAAGGCCCAGGCAGCCTCATGGCAGGACGACCCAGGCCCATTGGAACATCCCCCTGCCTAATTGACATGAAAGCAGATTGAATTGTACTCAGGGAGGAGGATGTGCCCTTGGACTGGAAGCTTGCAACAGGGCCCCCGATATTGAGAGTGGGGGGCAATTCTCAACCCGAGAGACAGTAGCCCTTATGAAATGGACTAGCCCAGATGGAGAGCAGGGAAAGATATGCCCTCTAGTGGCAAAAAAACCTCACCACCAATTTACTAGGGCAAGACATGCTAAGACAAATGGATGCAATGGTCACTACAGACCATGGGGCATCCTGTGATGATATCCTGGATAGAGAAGAAGCACAAAGGCTTAAACAGGATCTACAGGGAATTAAGAAAAAGGATTTTCAACTTTCCTAAACATAGAGAAGAACATAAGGGACCCACTCGGTGCACCCCCCAATCCTAAAGGCCATTGTTCCCCCACCCAGTACCTCCCATTAGGTGGAAACGGGGAAGCCCTATTTGGGTAGAGCAGTGGCCTTTGACCAAACCTAAACTTGTAGCCATCCACCTTTTGGTGTAGAAACAGATAAACGTTGAGCACATACGTCCTTGAGTCTTTGGAACACATCTGTATTTGTTATCCAAAAAGAATCCAGGGCCTGGCGCATGCTCCAAGATCTACAGAAGGTAAATGAAAGGATGAAGCTAGTAGGAATGCCCCTAAGAGGTATGCCCTGGACTCCCGCCATACCTTCAGAATATACCTGGGTTGTGATTGATATTAAAAATTGTTTTTTTTTCTATCCCCTTGCATCTGGATGACTGCAAGAAGTTTGCTTTTTCCATCCCTTCTCTTAATTTTTCCCAGCCTGATCGGAATTTTGAATGGACAGTGCTGCCACAGGGAATGGCCAATCGCCTGGTCTTTTGCCAACAATACTTGGCCACAATTTTAGGGCCTGTGCTGGGTTCAGATACCTCCCTTGCCTATGCCTACATGGATGATATAATTCTGGGGCACCAAGACCCGGCCACATGGAGGGCCTTCTGGCCCAGGTTCTCAACATATTAAAAAAGGGTGGGGTGGCTTCCATAGCCCTAAATAAAATTAAAAAGGTATCTCCTTTTAAGGTGCTCAGAACCCACGTTACCTTGACTAAGACCAGCCCCCCTTAAGCCTTTGCTGGATATTCCAGCCTCTCTAACCTTAACCCAACTTCAGAGTCTTTTAGGGGAAATCACTTGGGTGTTGCCATGGGTTCCCATCCCTAAACATAGTCTTGTACCCTTATTTGCCCTACTAAAAGACAGGATGCCCCAAGAAGTTATTACAATTACAGACAGCCATCGGGAAATATTTTTAAAGTTCCAAAGAGCCCCGGATGAAGTTTTCCTGAAGAGGTTTCCTATTCTTGTGCCCATTTCCCTCTGGTTGTTTGCGAGTGTCACATTGATTTCTGCAGTTTTGAACTCAAAGAGGGGAGCCATTAGAGTGAGTTCACACTCCCCTGGGAAGCATGTCTCGGTGTACTCTCAGGTAGACCAACTTGCAGATAATATTGTCAAGGGAAGGTACCAAGCCCAAAGGCATTATGACTTTGACCCTCACTTCATTGTTATTGCTTTTCAGATGGCAGATGTTGAGTGGCTCACTCGAGCCAATGCTCATCTTGTTCTCTCCTTGGAGGGGTTTCTAGGTCAAATTGACTGCCATTATGGGCCATCCAAATGGACTGTCATGTTATGGCGACTTCTCTCATAATGCCTTCCCTATTTTCTCCTATACCTATTCCTAGAGCCCTCCATGTTTTTACTCATGGAGGTAAAGCAGGCTCTGTGTATGCAGCCTTTGAGGAGCAACAAAATATCTCAAGCCAACAAAGATTTCAACCTTGTCAAGGGTCAGCACAATATAAAGAAGTGCTGGCCGTAATTATGGCCCTTCAGGACATTAAAAAACCCTTTAATTTGTATTCGGATAGCCTATGTATGATTAACTTTCTCCCTCATATTCCCCAGACACATATTAAGATGGATGAGAACCCTATTTTACCTCTTATGGTTACCCTTAAGGGCCTATTAGGAGGGCGAGGAGCCACTATACATATTCAACATTTAAGAGGGCATTCAAAACTTCCTGGGTTTTTATCCCTAGGCAATAATTGGGCAGACCAGTTAGCTACTGGCCCACAAGCATTGACCACATGATTTAACCCACATGAATTGGAGAGGTCTTCAGCATGGATTTCCTCAGATTCCTGTAAAGGACCTCAAAAGGATAGTACATACCTGTAAAATATGCCAGCCCTTCTTAAAAGTACCCCCGCTACAATCACCAGGGGGAGATTCCAGAGGCCTCAAACACAACGTCCTCTGGCAAACTGATATTACTCATTTCCCAGACTTTGCTAAGCTTAAATATATCTTTGTCTCTATAGACACCTACTCAAGAGCATGCTGGCCACATTTACATACAGGAGAAAGAAATAAACATTCACAAGCACATTTTCTTCAATGCTTTGCTACCTTGGTTCTGCCAGCACAAGTTAAAACCCATAATGGATTCTGTTTTGTTAGTAAAGCAATGTCAGGGTTTTTTGACAAATGGCATATTAATCATACTACAGGAATTCCATATAATCCCCAAGGTCAAGCAATTATAGAAGGAAATCACCAGTGTCTTAAGGAGCAATTATTAAAAAAAAAAGGGGGAAGTTAACCCCCCATATACAGTAACAGATAGCTTTGTTTACAATTAACATTTTAAATTTTTCAAAAGGGGCAACTGAATCCAGATTTCAGAAGCACTGGGGACAACTAAACCCTAACCCCCAACTGAAAGTCAGGTGGAAGGACCCCCTGACACAACAATTGAGAGAACCTGACCCCCTAGTTACCATGGGCAAGGGATTCAGATATGTTTTTCTCATAGGGGAGACAGCCCCCATTTGGATGATGGCCAGGAACCTTAAGTTTTTACCCATTTCCTCTATACAGGAGGATGCCCAAGGATAAACTAACCAACAAGGAAAGAAAATGGCAATGGTGGTTGAGGCTTGTGTTTAAAATGAGGGAAAGCTAAAAATATAACTACTAACCATCCCCAAGGGTAATTGTGTTCTAACAATTGCAGATGGTGATACTCCAGCTGTTGGCTGTCCTGACCCTCCCAGTCCAGGCAATGGCCCTACGGAATCCACACCAACCTCAATGGGTGACCTGGGAAGTGATCAGTACTGACAATGGAGAAATCATCAATGGCACCAAAAGAGAAGCTGTCCCTTCGACCTGGTGACCTGACCTTCATTTTGAAACTTGTGACCTGGCAAGAGGATCCTGGGATGCTGGAGATTAAGTGTGGGGGACCACTAGGATGCACCTTGCCTCATGTGTGGTACCCCCAATACCCAGGCTGCCCTCATGCTTTAAAGAGGGCAACCTTATGAGATAATGACTTTTATTTATGTCCTAGAAGTAATTGAACTGCTTAAGACATTTCTAACTTTGTTGGGGCTGATGTTTATTAACATTTACTGAGCAGGGAAAAAGGATAACTAACTGGGAGGTGGGCAGGATAGAGCCCAAGAGATCCAACTCATGGCTCTCCCCATTCATTATGATAAGCTCAGTGCCGAAGATTACCCCATACCTTAGGGGAAGCAAGAAAAGAGGAGGTGCCAATTGGGCAAACCTCGTAAGAGATGCCCTGACCCGAACTTCAGCAAAGAGGTGGGTCTGCCATTAAAACAAAAATGGGGAATCTGTAGGGTACATGGGCAGCAAAGGTGGAGTCGAGAGGCAGTTGAGTGGGCAGAGCCCGAGTTGTTTATGTTAAAATCTGACTGGGTACTACAACCAGGTGAAGTGATGTCAGTGCTTGAATAGCTCGCAGACAGCAGGGAAAGTATAGAAAGCTTAGGCGCATGATAGGGTTACCTCTACAATGATGGTTGGTTACTTTTCCTCCCCTTCCATGACACGTGATTTTTGCTTTAAAAATTGCTTGCTGCATGGTAATAAACGAGTTCCTGCTTGACTTGACTCCCTGCTGCATCTGACTGTCTCCTGGGCTAGGGGAAACTGGGGATCTGGCTAGCGGTGCACTTACCTTTCCTTGGACCCCATCTGACTTCAGAGGGACAGCCGAAGATCCAACAGGTAAGGGGAGAACAAAGGAGGAAGCAACAATGCTAAATAGGAAATGTACTCATTACTTTGCTCATGTAACTGTAACCCCTCTGTACAACATTTTTACAATTAATAAAACATACAAAAATAATGTAGTGCTCAAAGAAGCACTTTAGGGGTAAGGGAAGGATATTGAATACAAAATTCTACATTGTTTTTTTTAAAAAAATGTTCAGTATGGAACTGAATAAACATAACTGCTTCCATTAAAAATATTAAGTCACTGTCCTGGAACTGGGGCCAGTATTCCTGCCATTGATGGGATTTGAGCTCACTATCTGGGTAACTCTTTTACACCAACTCTTTTACACCAGGGGAAGTTTACTGTCCTTGAGGAAAAGAAATTAATATAGAGTTCCCAGGGCCTGCAATAAGGCTCTGCAATGTAAAAAATATTTCTATACATGTGTAATATATGATATATATGTACATATGCATGTTTACTATATATACTATTATTTATTTTGTATTCATTTTATGGTTTATTGTATTTAGTATTATTATACACATAATATTTATTATATTTTGTACATCTATTATAAAATTATACACAATAAATTAGATCATTGACTCGTTTTTCATTAATACTTTGTTTAGTGTTGAAACTTAATACATAATTAAATGGAGGCATTTGTCACAGTCATCACATGTTTAGAGTCAGTCCCCAGTATGAGCTTTGTCTTATTTATCTTTGTACAACTTCCTATAGGGATTTCTTTAGAGGATTTATACTCAGAGGCCTTTTCTTGAGGATAGGCAAGTTGTGGGATAAAATTGAAAAGGTAGGGCTGGGAATGTGGCTTAGTGGTAGAGAGCTTGCTCAGCATGCATGGATGCCAGGGTTTGAATCCTCAGTGCCACATACTCAGAAAAAGAATGAAGCTGTGGAGTGGCTCAAGTGGTAGAGCAACTAGCCTTGAGAAAAAGAAGCTCAGAGACAGTACTCAGGCCTTAAGATCAAGCCTCAGGACTGGCAAAAACAATGGGCCAGATGCCGGTGATTCAAACCTGGAACCCTAGCTTCTCAGGAGGCTACGATCTGATGACCACAGTTCAAAGACAGCCTAGGCAAGGAAAGCCTGTTAGACTCTTATGTCCAATGAACCACCAAAAGACCCCATGTGGTGCTGTGTCTCAAGTAGAGTGTCTTGAATAGAAGGGCTCAGGGACAATGCCCAGGCTTCATTTTGAGACACACAACTGGAAAACGAGTGAGGGGTAATCAAAATCCTTTTCCTATTTGCTAATTATGAGGACATTTTCTGGAAAATTAACTCTGATGTACACCAAAGTTGGAGTCAGGCTCAAGGTTCAAGTATAGCAAATCCAAATGTCCAGCCTTTCGGGTTGTAGCATTATAACCTATGTCCTACAGGGTTCTGAAATGTCCAATGTTGAAAGGCATAATATGCTCCTCAAACCCTTTGTGATAAGCACTTGACCTCTATTGTCAATGTCATTACAGTTCCTAAACTAGCAGAACACCTGTAGCTCAGGCCCGTCACCCTAGCTCAGGAGGCTGAGGTCTCAGGATCACAGGGTGAAGCCAGCCAAGGCAGGAAAGTCTATGACACTCTGACTTCCACTTCTGAAATGTCAGATGTCCAAGAGCTTCCTGTTTTTCCCTTGGTAATGAGAGGTTACTTACACTCTAAATGTTCTTAGAGTTCTCAAGCTATAGAAACAGGAAAGAAACATTGTTGACCCATTCTGGCTTGAAATGAAGTTTTAAGGAACCAAGTCTTAGCCTTTTTTGCAGGAAGAACTCCAGTGTAACACTGTATTTGAAGGAAAGAAAACAGTTGAAAAAGCCAGGCTAGGTTAAGAGACCTAGGCCTGCAGCATTAGTTGGCAGAATGAACACACTCAACAGGGAAGTGAGCTGCAAAACTACTTCATTCATTCCAGGCACAGCCAGCAATGGGGGGAAACCTGAAACATTTGATAGAGTTACACCAGCCTGAGGCTTTTCTCAGCCTCTTAAAACAATGACTAATTAACCTTCCTCCCTCAGGTGAAAGGAGCCTCAGGTTATCTTTACGTTAATAATAGAGAGCCAGTTTAATGGGTGAGAGGGAAGGGACAGAGTAGAAAAATGCTACTCTCTGGTTTTAGGGAGTGCATTTTTGACTGTCACATTTGAAGGCCCTTCTTCTTCCTCTGCCAGTCCATTCTCCTTCTTTCATTCTCCACATCATTAATGCAAATCCCCAGTCCAGGAGTGGCAGGGCACTTTCTCTACTATCTCCAAGCACCTGAGTTAGAACCTGGCTCTGCCCTCTTGGCTCTGGGGCCTTCGGCTGCCTGAGAAGTGAGACAGAGACAGGCTTCCTGCTCTGTGGTTGTGTGAAGGAGATGCTGGTGGCCTGGAACAGTGCAGAAGACCTCATGACTGGGAATCGTTCCCTTCTTTCCTCCTGACTTCCAAGACAAGATTAATCTATCTATCTATCTATCTATCTATCTATCTATCTATCTATCTATCTATCTATCTATCTATCTATCTATCTATCTATCTATCTATCATCTATCTACCTACCTACCTACCTCCTTACATATCTACCTACCTAGTGAGATAGCTATCTCTTTGCCAGTTCTTGGGTTGAACTCAAGGCCTGGGCACTGTCTCTACCACTCTTCTACTTGAGACACAGCACCAATTCTAGTTTTCCTGGGTATGTGCTACTGAGGAATTGAGCCCAGGGCTTCTTGCATGCTATGCAAGCACTCTCTCTCTAATCCACATTCCCAGCCTCCTCATCTTTTTCTTAATGGTAGTTTTTATGTAAGTATGGTACTATCTTATGTCCCCAAGTTTAAGTTTGTGAATGCCTGTTATTTCTACAAACCCTGATCTTCTCCTCCTCTGCCTGATTTGTGTTTGTTCCTGCCTTGACCTCATAATAAAATCATAACAAATGCTGCTGAGAGCTTAAGTGTGCATCATATAAGGACACAGTCCTGGAATCCTGGAAGACCAGAAATGAAGAGAATGATGTGGTATGTGCAACAAGCATATCTGAAAAATAAATCAGTAAATAAAAGCAGAAGCAAAGCATATGGTCTGTTTGCACTCAGGGAGGTAATATACACACATAATTTGTGTGTATAATTTGTGTGGCCATCCCAGGGCTTAAACTCAGGGCTCCATGTATTCCTCAGCTGTTTTGCTCAAGGCTAAGTCTCTACCTCTACCACAGCTCCACTTCCAGCTATCTGGTCATTAATTGGATATAAGGGACACCCAAGCTTGCCTAGTCTGTCCGGTATCTCCTACTCAGCTCCCTCAAAGCTGGAAGTCTACGTTTGGGCCATTGCTCCATTTCTGGTTTTCTAGTGGTTTTTTGGAGATAAGAGTCTCACAGACTTTCCTGCTCGGGCTGGCTTTGGATGGCCATCTCCTGAGGAGGCTTCAAGGGGCTTTCCTCAGAGATTTTCTGAGAAGCCGTTCCATGCAAAACCTTAGTCTAAATCTTGGGAGGTAGTAGGAAAACAGAAACATGAAGATTCTTCTAATGTGTTCTAGATATTTAAGGTTGAAGACACATAACATTCATAACTATTAGATCATTTTATGCAGACAGTACGAGGATCACTCCAGCTTTCAGTCCTCTCATCCTGAGACAGTAAATTCACTGCAACTCAAAGCTAACTGACAGAGCTGGCATGAACTGGACCTTAGCTCTCAAATCCTATGACACTCATTTCTCACTTTTGGCTTCTGAGAAAATCCTTCTCAGAGAAAGCAGCTATAAAGAACATTAGGTAGTTTACATATAAATTCAAACTATTGGAATGAACCTGTGAAGAAGTTAGATTGTCCAGATTAAAAAAATGAAGAAGAAAAGAAAGGCAGGTGCCAGTGTCTGCTGACTATAATCCCAGCTCCTCAGGTGGATGAGATGTAGAGATTCTCAGTTTGAATCCAGCCAAGGTAAGAGAGTCCTTGACATGCTTTTTCTAAGAGATAACAGAAAAACCCAGAAGTGGGACTGTGATTCAAGGCTAATGTATTACCTTTGAGCAAAAGGAGCTCAGGATCAACCCCTAGGCTCATAGTTCAACCCCAGGACCTGCCCCCCCCCAAAGAGCCTTTACCTCCATGTCTTTGTGTATATATGGATGCATTCCTATTGGTGAAGCTCCAGAGTAGCCTAGCTATTATGAATGGCACCAAGTTTGGAAATTTGTTCCCAATACAATGATTTCATAGCACAGATATGGCTTTCATGACAGTTCATGTTCTTGGGCTCCCCTACGTGGGCCCAGTGTAGCCTAAGGGTTTCTATGTATCCTAGGCCTGCTGGAAGAAGTCTGTCTCATTGTCTGGACAGGCAGACAAAAGGCTCCTCTCCTGTACAGCTGTGTAACGAACAACTCCAATTAGTGGGGATGAGTGTGGGCAGGCTCTGAAGACAAGGAGAAAAAGGCCTTTTTGTACCCCAAGCTATCTCTTTCCCCAGTGCTCTGTTTTGACAGTAAGTCTTCATTTGTGCCACCTCCATTGGCAGGCCAAGTTCCCTGCACTCATCCTTTCTTTGTTAGACTATGTTCCGGTGTTCACATACAGTGCTAAATGTAATTCAGGAATCCTTTTGGTACACAACTAGGGCGCTGAAACTAATGAAATGTTTCATTGCAGATGATGATGGGCCTATAATACCTCTCCTAGGTTTCCTGAAGATTGGTACATCCAAGCCCATGTTGGATATCACAATTCTTCCTGTCATATGGGGCTGGTGAAGCTCATGAGATTTTGAAATCTTTCACCTCTCCTAGTTGGACCTTAGGTGACTAGGTTTTGATTGTGAACACAGGGCCTGGGTCCTGGCCATGACCTCAGAGCAGAACTCCATTGCTTGACCATTTTGTGTCACAGCTTCTCTTCTGCTTTCTCTGTGTTGTGTGTGTGTGTGTGTGTGTGTGTGTGTGTATGTGTGTGTGTGTGTGTGTGTGTGTGTGTGTGTGTCCATACACTAGTCTTGGAGCTTGAACTCAGGACATGAGCACTGTACCTAGTTTCTCTTGTAAAAATATAGCCCTCTCCCACTTGAGCCACAGAGCCTATTCAGGCTTTTTTTTTTGGTAATGTACTGAGTAATCAAGCCAATGGTTTCATATATTCAAAGCACTCTATCCCTAAGGTACATTCCCAGGCCTTTACTTCAGGTTTGTTAGTTTGTTTCTGTCTTTTTTGTTGTTGTAGTCGGTTGTAGGAGTTGAAGTCAGGGCCTGGGTGCTGTCCCTGAGTTCTTTAGCTCAAGTATTGTACCCTACCACTTTAGCCACAGAGCCACTTCAGGTTTTCTCATGGTTCATTGGAGCTAAATGTCTCAAGAGATTTCCTGCCCAGGCTAGTTGCGAACCATGTCCTTCAGATATCATCCTCCTGAGTAGCTAGGATGACAGGCATGAGCCACAAGCACCCAGTTTCCACTTAAGGATTCTTAGTGGTGAATTGGAGATAATAATCTCATGGGACCATTTGTAGTTTGGAACCCAGATCCTCGGATCTCAGCTTCCTGAAAAGGCAGGATGAGAGTCCTCAGCTATAGATGCTTAGGCCATGGCACTCTGCTGCAAGGGGGTCCTTGGCTCCATGTGGTGGGGTTCTAACCAAAAGCCCAATAGTTAAGGGTCAGTACCTAGGCCATGAGTTCAAGGTTCATATCTGAGAATAAACAAACAAACAATTTCCTGCAGGAGACATCTCACCCACTATTCAATAATACATAATTTTGTCCCTGCCATGGAGACATATCTGAGCCTCAATATTCTTGTCTGCATAATCATGTCACTTTTAGAGCTCTTACAAGGACCAGATGAAAGAATGGACCCTGTGACGGACACAGCACATGGCACTCTTCGAAGGACTGAGAACACAGCATCATATGAAAGACTCAGCACACAGCACCCAATGCAGGACTCAGCACACTGCACCCTGTGAAGGACTCAGCAGATAACACCTTGTGCAGGACTCAGCACAGTGCACCCTATGACAGACTCAGCACATAGTTCTATTCTAGAAGCTGTCAATAGAATTAGGGTGCTTTCATCATTATCACCATTGTTTGAGGAATGTTTCAAAAATCACACAAGTTCACATCTAATGGTTTAGTGGGGTATTTTTTGGGGGGTGTTACCCATGGGTATTGAACTCAATGCAGGGGGCTACTGTATTAATAACATTTGCTCAAGGCTAGAGCTCTACCAATTTGAGCCACATTTCCAAGAATCTCGCAGACTTCCTGCCAGGGTTGGGTTTTAAATCCCCCAAGCAGCCAGGATGATGGGGGTAAACCAGCAGCCTCTGGTTCCTTGGAGCTGTGTTGCAGCAGTTTATATCTGGCTAAGTCAGGTTAGGTGGCAGTTGTCAGCACCAGACTCCTAGCTTGCTCTGTGATGATGTATTTGAAGTCCTGCCCTTCTATAGTTGCAATTAGAACATTCTACCTTTTATTGGTGGCAGTCCTGGGCCTTGAGTAAGGGCTTAGACACTCCCTAAGCTTTGTGCCCCAGGCTGGTACACAATTGATTGAAAGAAAGCATAACGTCAGGGTTTTCTGTTTATGTGGCACTGAGGAATCGAACTCAGAGTTTCATCCTTACTAGGGAAGCACTCAACCACCGAGCCTCAGGCGTGAATGAGGTATAAATAGATAGAGCTTCCTTATATGAATATTATATACACAAAAAGAGATATCTCTATATTATTAAATCATAGATATTACTGCCAATTATTAGATATTAAATTATGTCTCCATTTAATTCAGTGTCCCAGTTGAACAATTAATAAAGCATTAATTAATAATTACTCAATATCTTGTTATCATATATGTACATATATGCATACATATATGTACATATTTTATAGAATGAGACAGATGTCTATATATAATTAAATTATGCATCATGTGTCACTACCAATTATTAGGTATTTAATTATGTATCGATTTACTTTTTATTCGGTTAATGCTTAATAAAATAGTAATAAAACTTAATTAACATCCTATAATTATTGCATCTAATTTATCCTAGAAGGATTCACTAATTCAACCCTTTATCATTTATTATAGTGACAATTATCCAACCTATACCATTTATTACATTTATGACATCCTATTACAAAGCATATAGATTTTCATACGAATTATAGAGCCTGACACTGAACACTTTTAAAGCATAAGAAAACGTGTCATGCTTGGCTTTTCACTCCATGATTACATTTTTGACAGTGCTGGGATCTAAACTCAGGGCCTAGAAGTTCATGAATGGGTGACTGCCAGCACAGCAGCCTCTAGCCAATTCAGCTCCTAGGCAGTTCCCAAGCCCTGAGATCAAGCCCCATATGTTGACTCCATATTGTGCTTATTTTAGTTATTCATTTAATTTTTTGTTTTATTCATTTATTTACCATTTATTTTATTGATTATTATTACACATGGAATATTTTTTACACTTATTACAGAGGATATAGGTTTGCCTGTGTTTGAAACTTCACACCTGACACCCAGGACATTAACAGAAAAGGAAAACATGTGTCACCATGGGATTCTTACTCCACGATTCAATTTTTGTGAGTTGTGGCATCTGAACTCACAGCCTACAAGGCCCAATTCATGAATGGGTGAGTGTCAGCATGCCAGACTGGTGCATATTGAGCCAACCAGCAGTTCCCAGCACCTGAGATCGAGGCACAGGGGTTGACAAAATAAGAACAGATTGACATGCAGATGGCAGTACACAAATAAATATAGATCTTTATAGAGTGCCAGAGATGTCTATACAATATTCAGTTATATATGCTACATTCCTACTAATTCTTGGGTATTTATTATGCCTCCATGTAATTAATATTGTTTTCATCCTTAATGAATCATTAATTAAATCACTGTCCCGAATTATTGTTTCCATGTAATTAATAGTATTCTTTTAATATGTCAAAAATATTCATTAAAATCCATTGGCCTTCTAAAGTCACTCTAATTTTATAGTAGTGTCATTCAGGAACAACTTATTCAACCTTGGCATTCATAAACGAGACTTTTAGGATCTCCCGCCATTGTCAGGACGGGCTTCCAACCAGGGCGTATGTTGCTATGTTGGCCTATGGCTTCCCTGGTAGCCCACCAGCCTTCAGCAATGCCAGGTTATCAACACTTTTCAGCAGTATTATTCAGACCTAGGAAGGTCACTTTGCAATGAAAACAAATGTAAAACCTGCAGCCATCTGCAAGTTGCTGGGTTTTTTTTTCCTGTGTCGTTTTATTTATTTCCTGTCAGTCTTTGGGGCCCAAGAAGCCAGGTTCAGCTGTGGGTCCAGTGGCTGTACCCCAGCCTAGAGTGATTAAAGCTGAGACAGAGTTGCCATGACCTGAGTTCAAGCCTGTGCTTGACAAAATAAAAATACATACATACATACTTACATGCATATATACATACATTAAAAATATTTTAAAAATTTTAAGGCTCCTTGGCTTGGAATTCATGTCATTTTTTTTGTCTGCCAGACCTGGGATTTGAACTCAGCGTCTGGGTAAATCTGCAGCACTGTGGGGGAAGGGGAAGCTCACCGTGCTGGAAGACAAGAAAGTCAGCCCTGTTCCCAGGGTCTGAACTCAAGTCGTAGCACTCTTATATATTCTAAATACATGACTTATATTTACATACACATGTTTACTGCATATTGCAGTTAGTGTAGTTATTCATTTGGTGGTTTATTTATTTATTATGTATATTAGTGAGTATGATTACACATATAACATTTTTTACATCCTATTACATAGGACATAGATTTGCCTTGCATTATACATCATTCCTGAGACCCAGGACTTTCACCAATTAGGAAAACAAAAGGGACAATTGGCTTCTTCCACCAGGATTAACTTTTTGGCAGTTCTGTGATTTGAAATCCGGGCCTAGAAGGCCCACTTCATGAATGGGTAAATGTTAGCACACCATTAAGATGCAAGTGAAGTTGGCAGGCAATTTTGATGACCTGAGATCAAGCCCTAGGAGTGGCCAATATATAAACACATAGATGTGTAGATGCAGTGCGTGTGTGTATTTACAGATGTATGTGTAGCTATAAATGTATACAAAGACAGATAGACATTTATGTAGATTCTAGTGTATAACTCTATATAAAGTGATGTCTATGTCTTATTTTTATATATTCTATTACTACCAATTATTTGGTCTAAAATTATACCTTCATTAATTAATCACAGTAGAAAACTTAATGAAGAATTAAATTAATCAGCTACTTGAATTTATTGCATACGATCTTATACTAGAATGACTAGCTAATTAGTAATTCAATTAGTACATTTCAAATATTCTTAGTGTTCCTATACATAAGAACGAGTTTTCTAGGATCTTCAGCAGTGTGTTGGTGCCAGTCCCAGGATCCAACTCAGGGCCTAGGTGTGTGGGATGTGCTCAGGCTTCACTGACAGCCCGCCAGCCTTCAGCCATGCAAGGACAATTTCATTGAGACCCAGGATGGTCAAGTGCAAAGGAAACAAAGGTAAAACGGTTGTGTACAACTTCCTTGTTTTTTCGCTCCTCCATTTGTGTTGGTTTGATGGGTTTTTATTTTTGCCAGTGCTGGGAGTTCAATTCGGGTCCTAGGATCCTTGGATCATCTGTGGGTGTAAATGCTGCACTCCAGCCTAGGGTAATCATGGTTTAAGACACAATAAAATGCTTCTTTAAGCAAAAAGAGCTCAGGGAAAATGTCTATGCTCACAGTTCAACCCTCAGGATTTGCCACACAAAAAAGAGCAAGTAACTCCATGTGTCTGTGGATGTATGCATGAATTTCCATTGGTGAACATTGAAAGGCACCCAACTAGGAAATTTGCTTTGAATAGAATTATTTCATTGCACAGAGAATGCTTTCAAAACAGTGCATGTTCCTTGCTCCCCTCATTGTTCCCAGTGTAGCCTGAGCAGTTCTCCACACCCCAGGCTGCTGGAGGAAGTTTGCCTCATTGTTGGAACAGGAAGACAAAAAGCCTCACTCCTGTACAGCTGTGTAACAAACAATTCATCTGGGGAAATTAGTGAGGATGTGTATGGGTGGGCTTTGAAATCCAGGAGGGAAAGGCCACTTTGTACCCCAAGCTATTTCTCTCCCCAGTTCCCTTTTTTGACAAGAAACCTTCATTTGTGCCGCCTCTTGGGACAGGCCAAGTTCTCTGTACTTATCCTGTCTTTTTTAGACTATGTCCCAGTGTTGAAAAAAAAAAACTGCTACAATTAATTCAAGAGTCCTTCTGGCAGACAACTGGGAGCTGAACCTAATGAAATGATTTATTATTGGCATCGGTACCTCCCTAGTTTTCCAGAAGCGTGCTAAATCTAAGCATATGTGTAATATCACAGTGCTTCCTGTCATCTAGGGCTGGTGAAGCTCATCAGGTTTTGAAAAATTTGACCTCTCCTAGTTGGGCCCTGGGTGACAAGGTTTCGCGGTTGAAAATGGGGCCAGGGTGCTGACCATGAGCTCAGAGCAGGATCTTGAACTCAAGGACCTGAACACTGTACCTGAGTTTCTCCTGTTCAAGGATAGCACTCTAACACTTGAGCCACAGAGCCAGGTCAGGCTTTTTTTCTAGTGATGTGATACTTAGGATTCAAACCCAGGGTTTCATATATGCAAAGCACTTTTCCCCTAAGACCCATTCCCAGAATTCTACTTCAGGTTTCTTGTTTTCTTTTCTTGTAAGTTGGGGAAGTTGAAGTCTGAGCCTGGGTGCTGTCTCTGAGCTCTTCAGCTCAAGCTCTACCACTTGAGCTACAGCGCCCCTTCAGGCGTTCTGGTGGTTCACTGGAGATAACTATCTCAAGGAATTTCCTGCCCAGGCTGGCTTTGGACCATGATTCTCAGCTCTCAGGATCCTGAGCAGCTAGGATGACAGAGGAGACTCAGTGGCGCCCTGCTTCCACTTTAAGTTGCTAAGTGGTGAATAGGAAATAAGTCTCATGGCACCTTTTGTGTCTGGGATAGTTTTTAACCAAGATTGTCAAATCTCAGCTCCCTGAGTAGGCAGAATGACAAACCTTAGCTACAGATGCCTAGGGTCCTTGGCTACACGTGATAGGGCACTAGCCAAGAGCCTAACAGGGAAGGGTCAGTGCCTAGGCCCTGAGTTCAACATTTATGACCAAGAAAAATAAACCAAAACAATTGTCTGCAGGAGACAACTCATTAGAGTTCAGTACATACATAATTTTAACCCTGATATGGGGACATATCTGAACCTCAACTTTCTCATCTGCGCAATCATCTTAGTTGTGGAGTTATTACAAGGACCAGATGAAAGAATACACCTCATGAAGGACTCATCACATAGCTGTATCCCACAAGCTGTCATTAGAATTAGGGTGTTTTCATTAGTATCACCATTCTTTCAGAAACACGTCACAAATTGCACAAAGTTCACATCTAATTATTTAGAGGGATTTTTTTTTTGGGGGGGGGAGTTAGACTCGGGATTGCACTGAAAGTTTGGGGCTACTGTCCTTAGATCTTTAGCTCAAGACCAGAGTTCTACCACTTTGAGCCACAGCTCAGAATTTTGCAGAATTACTGCCAGCGTTGGGTTTTAAACCCACCAGTGTCAGATCTCAGGCCCTGAGTATCTTGGATGACTGGAGTGAGTGAACCAGCAGCATCTGGTTCCATGGAGTGGGATTGCAGAGGTTTACCTCTTGCTAAGTCAGATTACATGGCAGCTGTCAGCATCAGACTCCCAGCTTGCTCTGTGATGACATATTTGCAGTCCTATCCTTATGTCGTTGGATTCAGAATATTATTTATTTATTTTTTGGTGCCAGTCTTGTATCTTGAGTAAGAGTCTAGACATAGGCTTTTATGCTCAAAGCTAGTGCTCAATTGCATAAGTGACTGCTCCACGTCCAGATCTTTCTGTTCATGTGGTAGTGAGGAATCAAACCCAGGGCTTTGTACATACTAGGGGCGCACTCTACCACTGAGCTCCAGGAGTGACAAGTACATAAACAGATAAATGTCTAGATTGTTAGATAGATAGATAGATAGATAGATAGATAGATAGATAGATAGATAGATGGATAGATAGATAGATAGATAGATGTATATGTATAAAACAAGAGAGATGTCTGTATATTATGAAATTGCATATACGATATTACTACCAATTTTTTTTTGGGGGGGTTCTGGTAGTGGGGCCTGAACTCTGGGCCTGGGCGCTGTACCTCAGCTCTTCAGCTCAAGGCTAGCGCTCTACCACTGAGCCACTTCGGGCTTTTTTCTTTTTTGCTTATGTGGTGCTGAGGAATTGAACCCAGGGCCTCAGGCATGCAAGGCAAGCACTCTACCACTGAGCCACCTTCCCAGCCCATTACTACCAATTATTAGCAACTAAATTATTCCTTCCTTTTTTAAGTATCATGACTAAATAAATAATAAGGTATTAATTGAAAATTAGTCAATGAAGTATAATTGTGTATAATTTTATAATATGAAAATCATACACTGCTGCAATGCTTGATAAGAAATGTATGCATTAGCCTGCCCATGTAATTGTAACCCTTCTGTACAGTATGTTCACAAAAAAATAAAATAAATTGTTACTTTTATAACATTCCATTTGTACAGATGTAATATCAGAATGCGTTTCTTAGACTCTCACGCCTTTCATTAGTGACAGTTCCAGGATTAGACCTCTAGGCCTAAGTTGCCAGTTTCGGCTATGGGTTCCCTAATAGCCCACCAAACATCAGCAATGCAAGGACATGTGTACTTTCTGGGCCTTGTCATTTATACCCAGGATGGTCACAATACAAAGGAAAAAAAAGTAAAACCACCTTATTGAACTTGTGTTTTATCCTTTTTCTTATTTTTTTTTTTGCCAGCCCTGAGATTTGAACTCGGGTCCTAGGATCCCAGAGTCGGCTGTGGCAGAGGTGCCAAGACCCAAGTTTAAGCCCCGTGCTTGGCCAATAAACAAACAAACAAATAAATAAATAATAAGGCCCTGGCTTTGAATTTGTTTCATTTTTCTGGCAGGCCTGGCATTTGAACTCAGGGTCTGGGTAACTCTGTGGCATTGTGGGTGAAGGGGAAGCTCACCATCCTTAAAGACAAGAAATTTAGACCAGTTCCCAGGGTCTGAATTAAAGCCTCAGCACTGGAAAAAATAATATTCATATATGAGATTCATTTACACACATGGGTTTACTGCCTATAACATTTATTACCCTTATTTATTTAGTATTATTATACATATAACACTTCATTTATTACATTATATCACCTAGATTATATTTGCATATGGGTTATACATCGTACTGAGACCCAAGACTTTCACAGAAAAGGAAAAAAATGTGTAAAAATTGGCTTCTTACTAGACGAATAAATTTTTGGCCTTGCTGGGATTTTAACTCACAACCTAGAAAGCCCAATTCATAAATTGGGTCTCAATCTTAGCACACCAGCCTCCAGCAAACTGATCTGCGAGGAAATTCTGAGGACCTTTGATCAAGCCACAGTGGTGCCCAATATATACATTGAAAGATATGTATATGTGTATGTATATATATAATATAATATACAGAAAGAGAGGTAATGTGAGGATATTCAATTATGTATATTATTACCAATAATTAGTTATTACATTACATTATGCCACTATTTAATGAAGTATCATGGTAGAATACTTATAAAAGTATTAATTAAAAATTAATCAATATCCTTCCATTAGGGGAATCATACCATGGTGCTAGAATGGAAGACATAAATCCAATAAAATTTGCTAAGACTGAGACCCAATTTTATGGATTGGGCATTCTAGGTTGTGAGTTAAAATCCCAGCAAGGCTACAAAATTATTCTAAATACAATCATGAATTAACTGCAAATTTAATTATTACTTTTATAACATTCCATTAGCATTCACAAAAATAAGAATGAGTGTGTCAGGATCTCTTTCCATTTGTGGGTAGCAGTCCTAGCATTCGAACTCCAGGACTGGGTAGTTTACTTCGAATGCAAACCATTGGAATGCCTTGAATATTTCAGATTGTCACGATAAAAAAAGAACAACAAGGGCCGGGAAGATGGCTCAGTGGTAGAGTGCTTGTCTTGCATGCCTGAGGGCCTGTGTTTGATTCCTCAGCACCATTTAAGCAACAAGAAAAAAGCACCATTTAAGCAACAAGAAAAAAGCTGGAACTGGTGCTGTGGCTCAAGTGGTAGAGTGCTAGCCTTGAGCTGAAGAGCTGAGGGACAGTGACCAGGCCCAGATTTCAGACTCCATGAGCAGACCAAAAAAAAAAAAACAAAAACAAAAACAAATAAAAAAGAACAACAAGAAGAAAAGAAACCCAGGTGTTAGTGGCTCCTGCCTGTAATCCTAACTCCTCAGGAGGCTGAGATGTAGAGAATGCCAATTTGAATTCAGCCAGGGCAGGAAATTCAGCAACACTCTCATTTCTAAGAGATCACAGGAAAAGAAATGAATGGGGCTGTGGCTCAAGTTGCGGAATGCTACCCCTGAGCAAAAGGAGCTCAGGGACAGGGCCTAGTCCCATAGTTAAACCCCATACATGCACCCTCGCAAAAAAAAGGGAGCAGTAACTCCATGTCTCTGTGTATGGATGGATGATGTATGGATGATGGGCATTCAGCAGGTTGCCCATGCCCAACCTCCCCAACCTGGGCAAGCTGGGACAAGCTCTCAGAGGATACTAAATCTGAGCTGGCAGGTTGAACAAAGCATCCCTCTGCCATTTAATAACTGAAGCCCTGAAGGCTCTGCCTAGGCTGGTGTGGGCAGCGTATGTATTATGTTCTAGCAGAGGTGTCCCATTAGGACAACTAGCAGCCAGCCACTGCCTCCAGGAGTGGTCAAAGGTTATGGATCCATATTCTCTATCCCTCTGTAGGTTGTGAGCCTAGGCCTCTGGGACCTGGTGGCTCTCACTCATTCATCATTCTTCTTTGCCGAGTCAAAAACTGGTCCCAAATCGCAGCACAGGTATGAAATAGTCAGTGATTTCTATGCCACAAGGGTAAGCCAATAAATCACACCCTCAAAATTCCTGTAACGTCAGCCTTGGTCTTCGAATGCGGCTTAGAGGTAGAGTGTTTACCTAGTGCGCATGAAGCCCTGGGTTTGATTCCTCAGTACCACAGAAACAGAAAAAGACAAAATTGGCACTGTGGCTAGCCTTGAACAAAAGAAACCAAGGAACATGCCTAGACCCTGAGTTCAAGCCCCAACACTGACAAAAAAAGCGAGCCTGGTGAGACATATTCTTCTGGGACTCAGGAGGGCAGAAGTTAGAGGTAAGAGGTAGAGGGCAGGTGCTGGTGGCTCACCCCATTAATCTCAGCTACTCAGGAGGCTGAGTTCTGAGAATCCTAATTACAAGCAGCAAAGTCTAGATGAGACACTTTTCTCTAATTAAACACCCAAAATCCAGAAGTAGAGTTGTGATTAAAGTAGTAGAGTGCTAGCTTTGAGCACAAAAACTCAGGGATACCGTCCAGGCCATGAGTTCAAAACCAAGGACTGGTGCGCATGCACTCACACACACACACACACATACACACACACACAAACACACACACCCCAAGATAGAACATTTGCCAGTTAGCCTGCACAAGTTCCATCTCTAGAGGGAAAAAGGAAGGAAGACTTGCTCCAGGAGGTGATATAACCAGTGTCAAAATGCCACAGGAGATATAAGGCATGGAACAGGACAGAGTGCCTCAGGGAGAAGGTACAACATGGGCAAAGGTGCTGTGGTGTGGTGTAGAGCAGGTGGTGTGGGTGGAATGAAGGTTCTGTGGCTTCAGACAAGTCTGGCAGGACATTCAAGTCTGGGTCAAGGTTTGTACTTAAGTCACAGGTAGGGAAGAGGGCGTGATCCCAGAATAGGGCCAACAGGGAAGATTAGCTTGACTTTTCACCATGAATTCCAGCCATTTCCTGTGGCTGGAAGCCTATTTTTTACAGCTCCTGACCCTCAGGCATCCTTTGGATTTAGGAGTCAGGGCAACCACAGGGAAGAACTCTTGCTTAAGGAAAGCTTCTAACCCAATGCCACCAGTGGCTTAACCCCTATAAATCCTAGCTACTCAGGAGACTGGGTTCAGAGATCATGGGTCAAAGCCAGCTCAGAGGAGGAAACTTAGTGAGACTCTTCTTGCCGGTGATCTACCGAAATCCCGAAATGGCACTAGGGCTTAAGTGCTAGAGTTCCAGCCTTGAGGGAAAAAGTTAAGAGACCGGAGCCCAGACCCTGAGTTCAAGGCGAGCACTGGCACAGAAAAAAATAAAGAAAAGCTTCCAGGAGCTCCTAGTCCACTGTGGTGAAAGGCCAAATCAAATGGGCACCGGTGGCTCACACCTGTTCTTCTAGCTCCTCAGGAGGCTGAGATGTGAGGATTGTGGTTCAAAACCAGCCCAGGCAGGAAAGACAGGGAGACTTTGATATCCAAAGAACCTCCAGAAAAATGGAAGTGGCCCTGTGGCTCATGTGGTCATCTGAAGAGCTGGGGGACAGCGCCTAGGCCCAGAGTTCTGGCCCCATGACCAACCCCTGCCTGCTTGGACATCACTCTGTCCAAAT